>NC_056727.1:995143795-995241295 GCF_019279795.1 Protopterus annectens | reverse complement strand
TGTGGCTAATTTTCATTAATGGCAACCTTTGCCATTGTGTATCTCTTTTGCAAGTCACAATGCCTCCTTAGAGCTGTAGGCACATCAGCCACAGTTCATTCCTGATCAAGACAAGACTGTGGTTACAGTGGATGTATGGGGTGGCATTGTCTCTCCAGTGGAGGGGGGGGATCTGCCTTTCACTGGGAGGTATCCCACCCCAGTCATTTGCCCCAGTCCATCTGGACCTGGAATGGGTGGACGATGTAAGAGTTAATCAGGCAGAGACATGCGTTATGCCAAATATCAATAATTCTTACAGAAGAATACAGTTTTGCTGTACCAGCTTGCTCATATCATCAGGCTACCAGAGTTGGGTTTGACCCATATCACTTGTCACTGTGACCCATGCCACTATCTACTGGGTCCCTATGGATTGGTGAACAGTTGGTAGACTGCCCATACCCCATTCTATCTGCACCTATTCATGTGCCATGTATTTGTATATATCCCATGTCTGTCCCTTTGTAGTGTGTGTAGATCTGCTTGTTTGTCTGTCAAGTTATATGTATGTTTTTATGCCTGTATTGCCTACCATCAACCTGCCTTCCTCCCCCTCCATTCCTTCTTCCCCTCTTCTGCCCTGTCCTCATCTTTTCTCTCTCTCTCTCTCTCTCTCTCTCTCAATATAAAAAATAGGTGTCTTTTCCCTTCAAAAATGACTCTATTTCCTCCCAGAGAGATTTTCATTCATGTGCTCCTACCATCTGATCTTCTAAAAGCTATTCCTCTGTTTTTATTTTCCTGTATTCACTTTTCAAACCTTTTCATGGTGGTGTTTACTATCTTCTTTATGCTCATCTATCAGATATAGAGTTAGTTTGCCACAGTAAGCATCTATTTGCATTGCCTACTGAAGCCTTGAATACATTCTCATGAAGGGAGGGAGGTTTAAATGGATACTCCCCTCTACTTACATTTTATTGTGCTTCACTTACATCATTTCTATTCTGCATGCTGTATAACTCCCTAAAGTATAGCAAACAGTCTGCTGACACGGTAGACCCCTGCTTAGTCACTCTAGTGTATTGTCTCCATAGTCTGCTGATCTGAAGCACAGACCTGTGAACCCTGGTCAAAGACTAAGGAAAAGTTTTAGGAAGCCATATAATGAGAGAGAATGAAAAAAATAGAATGAAAGCAGGGGAAAGTATAAGGAATAAATCAGTGTCTCTTTATCTGTATATACAAGAATCTAAGTGTGGCAATGGTGTCAGTGGTACAGACAGAAGAATGAGTAATAGACCTGGCAGTCACAAGCAGTCCAGGAATGCACATCTGTTCTAAAGGCAGTTGTGGCTGCTCTATGGGTATTCCTAACTGAAATTAACAGAGCAAGCAACAGCTTGTAATTAAAGGAATCTATAAAATGCCAAGCAAATAATAATCCCTTTACTCGAGACTGTGTAAGTCTAGGCGTCATTAGGGATATGTTATCAAAATTAGTCATTAATCAGTTTGATGGAAAACAGAAAGGTAGTAAACATTATGTTTCTGTCCCTGCCCATGTGCCTACTAAATATTTTTTCTTGAAGTACAACAAAGTAAAACAGATGTCAGAATAGTGTATAACATTCTTGTTTTTTCAATAAGGTTACCATGACTGTGAATAAAGTTGTGCCCAAGAGCTGATGATTAAACTAACTACATCAATGAGATAAGAATTTTAATTCTATCAAATGTTATGGGTAAACTTTATGATTCATGCCTCATTAGATTTTAGACTAGTATAGAAACTTTGGTAGAGTCTGTGCAGAACTGAATTTTGTCGTGAATAGCTAAAACTTGTACAACAAATCACAGTGTTATTCTCTATGATGTCATAAAAGCGACAAAAAGGGCTAGGTGGTCTACATAGCTATTTATTTATTGACTGATTTGTCTGTTTGCTTGTTTGTCTTTGCTATTGTCCACAGCTAGTGGGGTTTGGTATTACTGGTCTGATTATTCCCATAAAGACTTTAAGTCATGGACATTCAGAAGCCATATAGCTATAACACTTGGTGTCCTTAAGGTGTCATTTGAATACACCCCATGGGCCTCCATTACAAGAGGTTTAAGGTATTACACAGTGAAAACTGGATGTCAGTTGGAATATTTTGCAGGCACCTTAATGTTTATGGGTGTCAGCTGGCTTTGCAGCTCTATGTTTCTAAAATGTAGCCAAAAAATCCTCTTATGCTTTGTTGCTGATGTAACTAGGAAATTAAAACAGCCTGAACAGGCAAGTCTGCATTTTATGAGATTTGGCATTATTGGCCTGAAAATAGCCATAAACATTTAAAAAGTCAAAAGAAAAAATAGGCATTCAGAAGTGAAGTAGCTGTAACAATTTATATCTTTAAGAGGTCATTTGCATATATCCCATGAGCCTCCATTACATGAGGTTTAAGATATCACACAGCCAAACTGCAGCTTGGCTGCATTTTTCTTGAAAATTATTCTATAAACTGATAAATGTAGGTAGACTGCAGAACTGTAATATTTGTGTAATGAAAGTACCCCATCTATGCTGAGGTTCTGTTTCTATCAAATCTTGAAGCCAACTGGAAATGGCATAGATGTCTTAGTGTTCAGTAGGCATTTTGTCTTGTCCAAAGTGATATCCCATTAATCCCCACCTCCAGCAAGCTCATTGAACTTTAGCTCTCAGTAGGTAAGTCAGAATATCAACTTATAGCTTGTTACTAATCCCCTTCTGTGGCCCCACAGAATCAGCAAAACCTCATGGCATTCCTTGAAAATATCCCCATAAAAAATTATTCTACAATCTTCAATACCTTCAACTTTCCCTATACAGTAGAGTACTTATACTTGTAAAACTGGGTATGTACAGTGTTTCTTAGATTGGGTTAATGAGAATTCTCTGGATCAAATTGTCGGATGTCCCACAAAGGGTTGTAATATCCTGGAACTAGTTCTCACAAACTCAGCTCTGGCATATTCCCTGACTACAGCTGGTCCCTCATTAGTTAAGTTGGAAAAGAAACTAATTACCTTTATCCTCATAACATCCCCCCACTGGTAACCAAGACAACCCTCCTTAGAGACTTCAAAAAAAAACAAACATTTTACAACTGTGTGATGAAATATAAAAATTCACTCATATTATCCCACAGTGGTACAGGATATCCAGCCACTGATCTTTAGCATCTATATCATAACATCTAAACCGACAATGTTGAATACTTACATGAGCGAATATTCACGTACTCAACAACGGTATTCTGGGGGGCTGCACCCCCCACACTAAATATATATTCCTACTCCGAGATCACACTACAGTGAGGAAAGGGCAAAAATCCTGATCTTCACTGTACAGCGAACAAAATTAATAAACTTCGAGGATGTGATTTTTCGCTCAGTTGTGACATAGACACAATTTTTATACCCATTTAGACAAATGCATTGACAGGGCATTTTCCACCAGAACAAAATAACACAACAAATTTAACAACAAACCACCCTGGTGGTCAGTAGATATAAGTAAAATATACAATGGAAGAAAGAAACTGCTTAGATTACTTATTAGATCAGAACCTTCCATCAAAAAGATGACAGAAAATTCTTCACCAAGAAACTGAATGCAGCTGTAAATACCATCATAGTATCCCATAAACATAGGCTAGCTTCTGAGACTACCTTTTTTAGAAAACCAAGTAATAATTCACATCACTGCTTAGAACTTATATATAATGGCATCTCACATTCCAGTCGTAAGGATTTTGCCAACATACTAGCAACTAAATTAGCTGCTTATCCCCCCAGCCGACACTATCATAACCACTTCAGAAATCCTTGAGTCACTTGCCTCCATCATTTTCCTAAAACTCTCTCCAATGACAAGAGACCGCTTTAATGTGCTCCAATAATATTTTGGGTTGTGTAATAAGTAGTGTCCTCAGGCCCTTCCCGGGCATTTCCTTAATTCGCTCAACCGAAGCTTTCCCAAAGGATATGCTCCTGAGTCATGATGCACTTTGGTGGTGATGGTCTTCCATAAAGGTGGCCCCTCCATTGACCCTGGTAACTACAGATACATTAGTCTTACTAATCTTGTCTGCAGTGCCGTGGAATGCATGATCACCGACCTCAAACCAGGATATTAAAATATGATGAGGCTGGACCAACGACAATTCATGTTTGTAAAGGGTAGGTCATGCCTGCTAAATCTTCTTTGAAAAGGTAACACATGCAGTGGACAGTGACCACACTGTTCATGTTTTTTACCTGGATCTGGCAATGGTTTGACACCATGGCACAAGATAGGATTGTTAATAAATTAATGGCTGTAAACATTTATCCCTATATTGTAAGATGGATTCTAAACTGGCTTAAGGACTGAATGCATATTGTCTGTACTACAGCCCCTCCTTTTTGGCATTTATTGCTCTGAATTAAATAGTGACAACAAATATCTCTAGCTGAATTTGTTCTCTGATAATTGTAAGATTTGTGTAGTTAGTAAATCAATCAATGATGCTAATACCCTTCAAATGGAACTAACTTATTAACTCCTAGTGCACTAAAAAAGGGCTCAGACTAAATGCTAAGAAATGCAGTATCATCTCTATTGAAAAACAATAACTTCCATCTATGTACTGCATAAATGACACTCCACTCTCTAGTGAATCTGTGATCAGGAACTTGGGCTCATGGGTTGATCGCTCCTTTGATCACCATGTAGCAAATGTAGTCAGAAAATCCTTGTTTCACATAAAATTAATATTGTAACTTAGAAATGAAGTTTGGTAACAAACCATTTTGTCCAGGGACATCTTCAGAAGGGGGTTGGATAATATATTAGTGGGAGTTAAGAAGGTGGGGGGGGGGTATTTTGGTATGAACTTGCTACTCACCCTCCCTCCCCTTTTTGATGAAATAATATGGGATTGTAGTTATTTTATCAGTCTGAGGGACAGGCTTGCCCTCTTCTGTTGCCCCTCTGGTGTTGGATGTTCATTTCAATGAGTTGGGAAAGGAGACTGGGCAGTTGGAGGCTGCTTGACAAATAAGAAAAGCGAGCAGAAGTAAGTTCACTGCTTATTGGTCGGATGTAATTCAATAAGTGGTAAATGAAGTGAGTTGGTAAATGAAGTGAGTAAGTGAGTAGTGGGATGCTGCTTCATAAGTAAGAGAGTGGAGGTATGGACACTGCTTCTGGGTCAAGATGAGCAAGGTCACACTGTCCTGATTAATGTTACATGAATATTTTATGCTTTGATTAAAATCAGCTATATTATGTTTCATTTGTAATTAATAAATATAATTTAGCAAAATTATGTTTATGGAAGTTTAATAAAGGTCATCAAATGTCATTTGGTGTGATGTGTTTATTGAAGGGGACTGGTGCAAACAGAGTTGTTTAACATATTTTAAAGCAGACTATGCACTTGCACAATAGTACAGCTAACACCAAATATCCTTACATGAAATTGTAGCATAGATTTTATAACTATTTCACATAATATTAATTCTTTTTGTAAAAGGAACTGCAGTAACACATGCAGACATGGTAACTGATAGGTATGAATATTGTTTATATACACATGGTGGGAGTGGAAAAGCAATTTATTGTTATGAATTAAAAGTATTTATCAAAAGAGAAATAGTTAAAGAATAAGAAGTAATAAATTGTAGTATATCAGAAGAGTAATCCCTATGGAGGTTAGTTAGTATGGCATAACCTGGCTACAGGCAACATTTTCTAATAATTATGGGAATGAGATAGCACATGGCTTTTCATTTATTTGTTTTTTGCCTGGCTATTTATTTTTTACAACAGGGCTGGCCACCTGGCAGAGTGAACCTTGGCTGTAGATATTATTGTCACTGGTGACGTGACGCCCTGACCTATGTTCAAAAATGTGAAAAAAGAGTTGTGGATGTGGATGGATGGATCTGTATGTCTAACTATTTATTTACTTATATTTGTTGACTTGGAATGTATATCTGGGAAGCTTTCATTTTCAGTAGAGTCCAGGAGAGAAGACCACCAGAAAAATACAAAGTTCATAAAATCAAAACAAATCAAGAGAACTGAGACATTCCTCGGAATTCAATAACTGCCCCAATGTGGGTCACATAGCCCATCCTAAAAGTGCCCTGATGCATAATGTGGTATTTTACAGGTTCATAGAAACATTAGGTACAATGAGGAAAGATTTCAGTATTACCTACCACAAAGAGTAGAACATCACTTTCAATGGTAGGTAGCAGTGTTGACGGCTGCATCATGAAAGTGGAGGCACCCCGCCAGTCACTCACATGTATACACACACACACACACACACACACACACACACACACACACACACACACACACACACACACACACACAATAGAAGACACATATGTGCAAACACTGCACATATCCTATATCTGTCCCTGTTGTCTGAACTTCCATGAGGTCTGTTTTTCCACTGCCCACATAATTCAGGGATGATTACAATCAGTGCATAATGTCAAACATTTGAGTTTTACACTTCATATCCTTCATTGAATTCTTCATAGGGAAAAAGCTTCCCATCTTTTCCTCTCATGTGTTATGACATGTTGCAGGCATTGCATACTAGCCATACTCCTGAATAAATATGAAAAAAACAGCTATTGCTCTAATATATCAGTTAGTGCAGTAGGCTAATGCAGAGATTTCTCACTTCAAGGGTACGCAGATCAAATCTCTTTTCTGTTTATGTTTTTTTTTAACTTTAACTTTTAACAAAAAATCCCTGCTGTCTAGTGTTCCACTCACCCCTGACCTCCATACTGTTATAGTGCCATTTAGCCATCAAACATGATTTCTAAAGCTGTGTAGGATTAATAAAGCCACACTACAGTAGCAACATAGTGGCATCAATAATTTAGAAAAAGGACACGTCTTACATCTACCTTTTTCAGAAGCAAAAAGATTTGTGATACAGTTCATTAAAGGTGGAAGATTTGTGTGTTATTTAGCCAGTGATTCTCTACATCATATCACCTACTTAGAGGCGATCTCTGCTTGACTTACAAAGCTATGTTTGATCCAGCTCCGTTTGAAATGCTACATCTAAAGAAATCCCAGTCCCTCCGCACCACACACTCCAGAGACCTCAACCTTATTACCACAATCAACAGAACATGCTGGAGGGACACGTTCATAACCCAGAGACTGCCCATGCTATGGAATAGACTTCCCATACATGTCAAGCAGAGCACCTCACTGGCCATCTTCAAGAGAAATCTTGATGAGTGGATGGGAAATAGAAAAGTCACCTCGGGGATCACTCCTATGGCTCTACTCGACAAAGGCGGGAACTAAGGTCGAATGGCATGATGCCAGGGTAATCCCATGGGCTAGGCTTGTAAAGGCTCCAGAGCCATTGGCCTAGTACACACCTATAACCTATGAACCTATTTGTTATTCAAATTTTATGTTAATTAGATGTCCAGATTCTTACCTGGATATTTCTCTTTTCCAGGAACCTTGTGCCCATTTTCAATGTCTGCAGGTTGAGAGGTATGACCCTACCTTACAGTTAAACTCCCTGGCACTTACCTCTACTGCAATGGCAGAACATGGCTCTTTGGCTGTATCTATATTGCATAATTATAGGAGTAGTCATGGTAATCTACATGGCTGAGTGAGGTGCTTAAGTGCCTTCCTAGAGGCAGTTCCATGGGAGATAGCAAAAAGCTAATTAGCATATGCCTCTCCTTTGAACTGCCTCATTACCATATAGCACAACAGCAGAAATAGCCCAGGACAGTGCTGCATGTCTTAATACAAAAGCATTGCATTAGAGCTGTCTCTAAATTTAAAAGGGATATCATGAGGTATATATGCCTTGTGATAACACTTATGAATTCACCCCATTATAAGATACAATAAACAAGATTCAGACCACTATGTGACCTAAGACTATAATACATGTTGTATAATTATAGTAAGGGCTAATTGATACAGCTTGGACTGTCAAGATTAGTTAATAACTCATAAATCTGTGCAAACGTACAGAGGTGTCGGTTGACAGCAGCATCTGAGAAAAAAATCTGACCTAACACATATGCAACCATGGAGAGGTTCTTTATAGTGATCAGGCTATTCATCCCACTTATCTCATCTTTGCAGTAATGATTAATCCTGGTTCATATTTCAGTTGATGGGACCATGTTTCACCAAAATGTGTCCCTAAACCAAGCATGTATTTTATGTTTCAGTTCATTTTAGCTAAACAGCCTCATTTTAGCTTCACTGTATGTTTTGATTTCAGTATCTTCTTTCTGTCCTTGCGCATATTGACCAATGTCCTTTCATTGCTTTTGTTCTTTTCGAATAGCGGTTTTAGCGAGGCTTGAAGTGATCTGCAGACTGACTGCCTTGTACGTACCTATGAACCTATCAACTTCTTCCAAAACCAGGGACGCTTCTTCTTTGCCTGCTTTTTTTTGTGTCACCTGACCCATCATTCCTTTACATTAATATCATAATGTCGACAAAGAGTCTCATTCTCACAGCCTTCAAACTCTTCCATACCAATTGCCCTTTTGGTAATAAAATCTGCTTTAGTTCATCTGTGCTTATTCATTTAACATTGTTTTCCACTCTTCATTTGGCAGCTTGACATCAATGCTTACTCAGTCAGAAAACCTATTTATATTACTTGCTCTTTTACCAAGCAAAGCATACTAGTTCCAGTGTAACTATCTCTTAGGGTTGTGACAGAATGAAATCTGGGCTGAATCAGTGCCATTACTTAAATATGAGCTATCAATCAGGCCACCCATTTTAAATACCCACATTATTAAATTTAGGATTATAGAGAGCTAAAGCCTATTTTGAAAAGCAATGGACATAAGCCATGATCTTGTCCTGAATGTGAAATATTTTCATCAATCAGCATACTGTCTTTTATGATACACACTGTACAAACCACTACGAGGTGAAAGTGTATTGCCAGTTACCTTTTCAACGTAACTTTGGGATGTCAAAAGAAAACCACAACTCCATGAGAAAATCACTAAAGAATAAAAGCAGAGAATGCCATTTAACTTGAAAAGCAATTCTTCTCCAAATGACTGATAAATGATCTGCTAGCACAAAGAAGACACCCACAAATTTGATTGCTGGCTGTAACAAAGATGTATTTACTTCCTTGTTCTTGAAAAATGAGGAAATAATTACCTTGTTGCAGTAAAACTCTGATGCGAGCATTGGCTGTATCACAGAACTGTATCCTTTTGTATTCTTGAAAAAGTAACAAAATATATTGTTAAGAGTATAATTGTGATGCCACAGATATTGTTAATATAAATATCGCAACATGGTCTAACTACCCTCAGTGAATATGATGAGTGCCGATACCAGCTCCCACCACTTTCCATGTAATACAAATACTGGCCAAAATAAGTCCATTCTGAGCTTCATTTAAATGAATACTTTGTTGATTTCAGAGCGCTACATTTGAAAAGTGTAATAAGATTAAAGAACTGCATGCAGCAAAGAAAAAGCAAATGCATTCTAGTTGGGATATGACGTACTGTACCATTAAGTTTGATGAGACTAGTTAGAAAAATATCCAAAATACAGCCTTGATGTGTAATCATCCCTTTGGATTAAAGAAATATTTGTACATAGTTTTAAGACTCCACTAATCTTAAATTCCTTGTTTACTTGCCAGTAAAATAAAAGGTGGTATTCATAGTCAAACACTTCACAAATGCATAACAAGAATCTGCAAATATCGCAGTTAAACCTTATTTAAATGAGCAAAGTGTGAAAAACCAATGTTGGTTTTGAAATGTCTGAGCTATGTCAGGGAACACCAACAACAGTTTTGCACATCTGAAACAGAACAAAATAACAGGATAGAAGGAAGTTTCTCTGTTCACTGTGAGAGAGGGAGCTTTGAGCAGCCTATCTGTCCCTGGAGGAGTGGTTTTGGCCCAGAAATTAGTAGTTTATTGGCCATTTTGAGCTAATTTCTATCTCTTTCATTTCCCTGCTATAAAACCCACATTTGCAAAGTTTTTGTGCTGGTATACAGCTCAGCAAGCTCCTGCCTGGTGCCCTGCAGAGTTCTACAGCAGCAGAGAGACAAAACAAAGACTTTGGAGTGATTAAGCATCATTTTTCTGCATTTTCTTGCTGCCTTTAGCTAATTTTACCTAAAACAATGATTTTCTAGAGTTTCTGTGATTTAAAAAGCTTGTTTCAGCTACATATTGTACTTATTTTACTGCCTGCACTTTAACAAAGTCATTTTTTGTGTTTAAATTACCTGTTTAAGTGTTGTAGGCTACACACTCAAATGTGATAGCAATTCTGTGCATTTAAAGTTTTTTTTTATTGTATATGCTTTATTTTCTGAAAAAAAAATATATATATATATACTTGTTTTCCCACCTTTCTAAGCAAGTATAGTCCAGTTTTCAGGTTAGTGCTGAATTCAGGGCTGTGTTACAAGTTTCTGTGTTTGCCCATACCTTACTTGGATAGAAGGAAGTTTCTCTGTTCACTGTGAGAGAGAGAGCTTTGAGCAGCCTATCTGTCCCTGGAGGAGTGGTTTCAGCCCAGAAATTTGTAGTTTATTGGCCATTTTGGGCTAATTTCTATCTCTTTCATTTCCCTGCTATAAAACCCGCATTTGAGCGGTTTTGCATGCCGGGCAGTGCCGGTTAGCTACAGTATAGCTATTCCGGGCTCCACAAAGTCTACTCTTCAAATTTTCCCTTGGGACTAGACAAACTTTCAACTTAAGCACTCAAACCATTCACTTCTCATACCGGCACTTGCTCAAAACTCATAGCAAGCACTGATAAACCTTAGCACTAGACCCCCCCCCCCCATACTGTAGATCAGGACAAGGCTCTCTGTTCGACCTTACCAGCCAATCAGTAAAACAGTTCACTGTACCTATCCAGGCATGTCCAAAGGGCAGTTTCAGGTGTACTCTTCGGTCCAACTGGTGAATCTGGGCATTTTGAGGCAATGTTACAATTGCCTCATGTACACAGACAACCCTCTCCTCCTTCCACCAAACACTAATACATATGAGAGATGCAATTATACAGCCAAACTGGAGGCTTAGCTCTCTCAACCCAAGACTAGACCAGGCATTCAAGATGAGAAGGGAATTACTTGCATCACACATAGACCTATGAAACCAGCACCGGCAAAAAAAAAATACATAAATACATGAAAACATACTCGGAGGCTCTAAATAAAAATCTGCAGAAGCAACAGAGACCTCCAAAGCAGACATCCAAGCAACCTCCACCCCCCAACACAAACCATGAAACACATACTTCACAAAACCAGTGTGCCACACAATGACAGCCCTTAAGGCAAAATAACATACCCAACACACTAGTAATAGGTGACTCTATAGTCAGGCACACTGATGTCCCACTCACTAGCCTGAACAAGAAGAAGGTTACTGTTAGCTGCCTGTCAAGTGCCAGGATCAACCAGATAACACAAGCACTCAGATCACTCCAGAAAAAGCACAAATATGACTCTTTCATTGTCCATGTTGGTGTGAATGACCTGAGTCATACCTCCCTGGACTACATGAAAAGAGACATGGAGGAGCTCTCTGATCATGTAGCCCAGGCTGGTATGACCCTGACCCTGAGTAGCATCCTGCCCTCACCAAGAATGATACCATGGTATAGAGAAAAAAATGATCAATTTCAACAATTGGCTAAGCTTCTGGTGTCATTCAAAGGGGATCCAGTGTCTGTCAGCCTGGGATGACATGTTCGACAAGCCACGCTGCTTCGCTAGAGATGGCTTGCATCTGTCACCCTTAGGCTTTCGAATACTGGCCAAGGCTCTTGCCACCCCCATAGTGCCTTTTTTAGGCAAGGCTCAAAAGACAAACCCACCACTGTAAATAGCACATGTAACAAAAAACTGAGGGTAATGCTACTCAATGCCAGAAGTCTAAACCTCAAAATGCATGCACTAGAGGCACTCCTCAGTATGGAGAAAATCGATATATGTGCAGTAACAGAAACCTGGTTTATGGCCCCAGAGAGCACCCCAGCACTACCAGGCTACAACTCATACCATACATTTCACATGCCACAAAACCCGGACCGAAATACAAAAGGCGGGGGAGTATCCATATTCATCAAGGATACCCACACCTCCAGGTTAGTGGCACAGCTTGATGATTCAAAGATCATCCATGTGCAACTAACAATGGGCAAAACTGCTATTCAAATTATAGCTTGCTACAGATCACCCACCATGTCCCAGGACTCCCACTCCACATTCCTGCAAACACTGGGAAACATAAAGGTCCTACCAAACACCCTGATAATGGGTGATTTCAATTACCCAAACATTAACTGGGAGAACTACTCAATTACAAACTCCCTTTCCCAACATTTCCTAGAATGTATAAACTCAAATGCCTTGGATTAACTGGTCAACACCCCCACCAGAAGTGACAACATATTGGACCTGGTCATCACCAACATGGGTGACCGGTGTTCCACACCAGAGGTCAACCCCTCACTGGTTAGATCTGACTATAAACTAATAACTCAGGATATCCACATTCCGCCACCACCCCCGGTCAAGGAAACCACATTGAAAAACTTTTCAAAAGCAAACTTCACATTACTTAAGACCAAGGTGGGAAGTTTCAAAGCCCCCCCATGCTAAAGGATAACGCAGTCCAAGCTGCAAAATCCTTTACTAATGCACTCTATGGGCACTTACAAGAATGCATGGATCATGCTATCCCAAACAAAATCAAGACTCACTCCTCCAAGAAAAGGAAACCAGTCTGGAGGACCCCTGCCATAAATCAGCTATACAATAGAAGGAGTAAACTAGTACAGAAAAGAATAAAATCCCAGGAAGGGAAGACATCCCTGATCAGTATCAGCAAGAAACTACGTTCCCTCATAAAATCATCCAAGGCTAGCTTCAAAAGAAAAATTGCCATGGACTCCAAAGATAACCACAAGGCATTCTTTAGCTGTGTCAAGAATCTAAGTGGCAATTCTCAGATCTGCTCGGAGTTAGTGCAGAATGGCACAAAATACACTGAACTGACTGATATAGCCAACATCCTGGCAGACAGGTTCAGTGCAAACTTCACGCCCCTCTCACCCCCAAAAGGGCCCATAACTATATCAGACGAATGTAGTGCCCCTGAAATAACAGACACTCAGGTTAAAACAGCCCTCTCCAAAGCCAAAAATACAGCATCAATGGGACCGGACGGTGTCCCAGGCTGCATCCTACATGAGCTCAAAGATGAACTAACCCCTCACCTAAACATACTGTTTAAACTCAGCCTCTCCACAGGCTACGTACCCACAGAGTGGCGCACAGCAATAGTTATTCCACTCCACAAAGGTGGAGCCACAACGGACGATGGGAACTATCGCCCTATAAGCCTGACTAGCTTGGTCTGCAAAGCTATGGAGTGCATCATAATGGATCTCATTAACAGAGACATTGGAAACCTCCAAACACTGGACCCTACCAAGTTCAGCTTTGTTAAGGGCAGATCATGCCTCCTAAACCTGGTGGACGTCTTTGAGACAGTTACCAAGGCTATAGATGAGGGAAAGATGGTCCACACAGCCTACCTAGACCTTGCAAAAGCCTTCAACACCATTCTCCACTCAGGTATTATAGACAAGCTCACCAGCCTGAACATAAACCCCTACATCACGAGATGGGTTGCCAACTGGCTCATGGACAGAACCCACATGGTAAGAGTTGCGGGAGCTAGGTCTGACTCTAAACCGGTTATAAGTGGCATTCCCCAGGGCTCAGTCCTAGGACCCCTCCTATTTGGCATATACTTCTCAGAGGTACAGGCAAGCACAAGAGGACTATGGCTGACCAAGTTCGCAGACGACTGCAGACTAGAGGCTATAATTGACTCTCTGGATGATATAGACATCCTGCAAAAGGGTCTCACTGAGACAGATACCTGGTGTCAAAACCATGGCCTCAAGCTAAATGTCAAAAAGTGCATAGTCATCCCCTTTGGAAAAAACAAAGTACCCACAAACTACCACATAGGTGGTAGCCCCCTAAATACGGAAGATGTAATAAGGGATCTGGGGACCCAAGTAGTTAGTAACCTCTCCTTTGATAATCACGTTGCAAAAGTGGTTAGAAAATCCTTCTATGTGGCCCACCTAATTATAAAAGGGTTTATTCAGATCGAAAGAGGTCATTGGGCCCCTCTATACATCACTCATCAGACCCATCATAGAGTACAATGCCCCATTTGGGATGTACCTTACAAGACACCTGCAACAACTGGAAAGACCACAGAAGTACCTCACCAAGAGGATCACTGGCCTCAAGCAGATGCCCTATGCAGCTCGACTGAAGAAACTCCAGCTGTACTTGGTTGCATACCACCTATTCAGAGGTGATCTCTGCCTGACATACAAGGCCATGTCCAACCCAGAATTGATAGACATGCTCCACTTAAAGAAAACCATATCCCCTCGAGCACACACTCCAGGGATCTAAACCTCACCACAACAATAAATAGGATGTGCTGGAGGGATAAATTCCTGTCTCAGAGACTTCCCATGCTCTGGAACAAGATTCCAGTTTACATTAGGCAGAGCTCCTTGCTAACCCTCTTCAAGAGAAACCTTGATGAGTGGATGAGAAACAAAGTTTACCCCAGGGATCACTTCAGTGGCTCTGCTGGACAGAGGCACAGGGAATTAATCTAAGGGGCTGCGAAAGCCAACACATTCCAGCTAGGCTTATAAATGCCTTCGGCCAGATAGCCTAGTATTTACCTATGAACCTATAACAAGAAATAACTGTAGTTATGTGTGGAATATTCCTTATGTATGTAAAATCACTTAAGGTAATATACATTTCTGGCAGAAGGCTGCAGGGACAACACTCCATGGATGTCTGAAGAATTTACTATGCAAACCTGCATTGGACAGAGCTGCACAGTGGTGGCCACAGCTTACCTAAATTGTTTTGAGGTTGCTTTTATTCACTGTAAAGGGTGTCATTTCATTACATAGATACCCTATATGGTCAGAAAGGGGGGAAGATAAGACAACTAGAAATAGGTGAGAGAGAAGACAAGAGGAACAAAAAAAGACACATTAAGAGGGTGTGCTGGAAGAAGTAGAAGAGGATGAGCACTATGTTTTTGTGGGGACAGACCACCATTTTTTTTTTTGCAAAGGAAACTTGGAGAAGAAAGAAGGGCAGAGTGTGTACAAAAGAAGGTTAGGGAAGAGTTAAGTTATGTTTTTAGACAAAAATACAGAACACAGACAAGACAGACAGGAATATTATGGTGTGCTGACAGTGGGAGGGGAGACACGATATACAGATGGCAGACAGACACAAAAGGAAGATTTGGAAATCTTGGAGGCAGCTTTAACCCCTGTCTGGAGGACCTCAAATATTACCCTGCCCTGACGGACCTGGGTAGGCAGAATCAGATGGTTTTGAGGTTTCCAATGACTCAGTGGCTGCAGCCAAACAGGTCAGTCAGTCTTGTACCCACTAGGGAGCATAAACTGGCACAGATCCCAATGCCATTCCATGCTCCCCCTCTCAAGTGCAGCCTCTACCAGGTGCTGAAGGCAAGTGTCCTGGCTTACCAGGCTGCCTCACACAAGGGGACCCTATGGGTGGAACCACCATCTCCACCCCATTAAGTTGTCTAAGGCAGGATAGAGAAGGGGGATGAGCATCACTTGGGAAACATGTGGCTGAGGTGGCCAAGGCATTAATGGAACTGCAGAATAATGAACGTAAGTAAGAAAGAAAGAAAAAGAAAGAAAGAAAAAAATACAAAAAGAAAGAAGAATGATTGAGAGAGATGGAAACAACAAATAGAATCTTAAATATTAAGTATCAGATCCTTTTATTTTAATTCATTTATTTTAGTTATTCTATTTGCTGACTGGGAAAGTCTGACTGGGCACAGAGTCCCTTTTCCGCAGTCACTTGAGGAGAAAAGCTTCAAATGCTACATATTAGATACAGATTTATACATAGTGCAGAATAGCATTCACATGTGCGTACATAGTCTAGTGAATAGTGTAGAAAAAATCAGCATTCACATGTGTATACATAGCCATGTGAATAAAGACATTTTGTAAAAGTTTATTTATAGTAGAGAAAAGTCATTCAAAAGTATTTTGAAAAGTCTGCATAGTAATGGATTCATTGCAGACAGCACAGAATAAGCGCAAATACAGATTATTGTTTAGAGCAAAGGAAGATGATGACCATAATTCAATATACAGACATAAATTTCAGTGGACTAGTAGCACTGTATGCTTCAGTAAGTGAATTCATAAAGTCATAAAACTATACATAAAATTGCAAAAAAAATAAAACAGCATCCTTGTACACTGTAGTTTGTTTTCTTTCTTTAGTCAGCAGATGGTGTAGTAGGCTAAAGACTGATCGAAGAAGGAGAAGAACGTGAAGTCATTGAAAATGTGAAGGAGAGATGGAGGAGAAAAGAAGATTCTATATATAAAGTGAGTTGGAAAGTGGGGGCATCGTACTCAATTATGGCAAGTGTGTGAGTGTGTAGAGAAGAAGGATTGTGAGAAAGAGATGAGAGGGAAGTAGGTGAAGGATAGGAAGACATGGGGAGTTATGGCAGTAATTCTTTGCAGTTTGAATGGACACTTGCTTGACTCTGGCCTTCATGAAATTCAGTATCTGCTGATGTTGCCCTAATAGCAAATCTTTTACCCGTCATTTGGGAGCAGCCATAACCCCTGTCATGGATTACTAAGGAAGGTGAAAAATTAATGACAGAAAAGTAAGCATTACTTTTTTTTATTCGGGATGTGTCATTAAGCACTGTTACTTATCTTGCAAATAGTTATTCAGTTACTGAATTTTGACAAGTTCTGCTCGAGGATCACTGATACCACTGCTCACTATGTAAAAGGAAGGAATCATTGTTTAAGTTCTGCAATGAAATGCCATAAACAATCTGCAGTAAGTATTGCAACAGTAAATACTGAAGTCTACTGTTTTAGTGTCGGCTATGCTTTTACTTGCAAAATCATCAGTATTGACTTAGCACATTTCCTTTCACCTCAGTGGGTCACTATAATGCAGATATACAAATCCCTGTGCTGACAATTTAATGATGCTATGACTATAATAGCTAACAAGAAGAAATCTGCTACTTCATTACGTAATGCTACTGCTAGGTATGTAGGCATTTCTTTTCACTGTAGCTGATTTCCACAGGGGGTGCAGGGACATATAAAAAGGAGAAAAAGGCACTGAGTTACTCATCTAAATCCTGTGTTATTTGTGGTGTAAAACATTGCAATATTTCCTACTTCTGTTATCTGTAATAATAAAGCTTAATGTATGGCAACACCATGCTTCATCCTTCACTTTACACAGTAATCTGTGTCTTGTTCTATGGAAATTCTATATGTTACTCTGTAAATTTATATGGAAATGTTATTTCAAGGATATGGCTTTAAATCTGGGATGGTATCCATCCTGGAAAGCAATAGTGCTTTATAAGGCTTTTGCTGCAAGGAGGGAATGCTGTTCAGCATGAACTGAATTGACAAAAGCAGTACTGAACTTTTGATAATATTTAGAGGTGCAAACACCCATGATAGGAGGAAGGGCAATGATATATTGATCTATTTACTGGTGATAGGTTTGCTACTATGGCAACATTAGCGCATACTCAGTTTCAAAGCCAGAGTTATCCAAGTGTCCATTTTAAACTGCAAGGAATTATTGTTCTACGTGTTCAGCTCTGTTTGTTGGTCTCATTCCCAGTACTTGTATGGGATTGCAGTGATGTATCATAATATTTCTTTATGCTATCTATAATTTACATGAATGCACAGCTAATCAATATTTTGTACTCCAGTATTTTAATAACTTTATTTATTTATTTATTCACTTTTGTTTACTGTGAAAGTCTGACTGGGTACAATGCCAATTTTCAGTAGAGAAAAAAGCTCCAAGAAACAGCAGAAGTACAATGTAACAAAGTTTAAGTAAACTCTAAATGTGTAAAATGGAAAAAGTACTAAAATTCTTCAGAAATAAATAAACAGGAAGTATCACATGAACATATATGCTAAATGCTAAGAAGTGACATTGGTGAATATTACAGCACATCGGTGAAAAAGGATATTATCAGTATCACTAAGAATATCAAAAGTTGGTAGCTAAAGTAATGTGATATGCATCTAGAATCATGCGGATTTGAAGGCTGATAACAGTAGTGCCTATGTTTTTCATGGCATGAATGCAAAAAAAAAAAACCTCACTTCAGTAACACATAAAAAGCTGGTTAGGAAGAAATTATTTTGTCAGTAAGAAGAAATATACTTTTGCAAATTCTGGCATGGTTTAACTATAGTTAGAGGTTGGTATTAAAAGCAAGGAGGTTCTTTATTTGAATGATGGTGAAATTAATTGTGTTCTATAGTTTAGCTATGCTTACTGAGTATAAGAAGTCCCCATGTGAGCTGATGGATTTTTGGGATCATTTGACCGAAGGTTCCTTTTGAGTTTCTACTGTTTTATTGTATTGCTGACGGCTGGGGTTTTTGAGGGGTGGAATAGAAATTTATACACAACTATAAGCTATGTAAATATGTGGTTTCTGTACCTCCCCTCCCCTCTCCTTATGGTGGGTGTGCTATCTCTGTATATAGCCATTGCTACAGTTCAGCAAACTCCTAGAAATCAACCAATACATTATCAATAGCAGATTGCATTCTGGTACAACATAATGATAACAATAATGCATTTTAAAATAGATTTCTGTATAACAACTTGAAGATTTCTTAAGGAATTAAATGTTATGAACATATTAATAAGCTGCAAGCAATACGATAAATACAACAAAAACAGTGAAATTGAACTGTAATGTAAAACAAGTACAGCAAATGAACATTTCCTGAAAAAGCAATTCAAAAATATAAATGTGTTCTGGCAATAATATCAAGTGTTCTGAATACCTGGGAGCCATTTCAGTGTTACTGTCTTGCCTAACCCATTAGGGATTACTACTGCACTCTACACGTACAGATATACACCCATACATGCAGACACACACGCACACACACACACACACACACACACACACACACACACACACACACACACACACACACAGTTATCTATACATATATGCGTATATATATATATATATATATATATATATATATGTGTGTGTGTGTGTGTGTGTGTGTGTGAAATTCACACATATATAAACACACAACACACACATATATATATATATATATATATATATATGCATATATGTATAGATAACTGTGTGTGTGTGTTATATATGTGTTTGTATGTGTGTGTATATATATATATATATATATATATATATATATATATATATATATGTGTGTGTGTGTGTGTGTGTGTGTGTGTGTGTGTGTGTGTGTGTGGTGTGTTTATTTATAAATATATATATATATATATATATATATATATATATATATATATCTATGTCTATTTTGAAACATCTAAAACCCATAACATCTAATTTCATAACATTGAAACCAGAACATGTAAAACCCAAAACATCTAAAACCCATAACATCGAATTTCATAACATCTAACACTACAAATCACAAGAAAATAACATCCCCTCCACATATAATGACACCAAACTACCAAGCACACTTTTTACTATGTTTCTGCAGGGGGGCAAGCCCCCATGAACCCTGCACACCCCCCATAAATTAAATATACCAACTTCAAGATCACACTACAGTGGAAAAAGTTAACCTCCTAACCCCACTGTATCAAGCCCCCCCTTGCAGATACGTAGTAAAAAGTGTGTTTGGTAGTTTGGTGTCATTATTTGTCATTATATGTGGAGGGGATGTTATTTTCCTGTGATTTATACTATTAGATGTTATGAAATTCAATGTTATGGGTTTCAGATGTTTTGGGTTTAAGATGTTCTGGTCTCAATGTTATGAAATTAAATGTTATGGGTCTTAAATGTTTTGAAGGGGACCCATATATATATATATATATATATATATATATATATATATATATATATATATATATATATATATATATATATATATATCTATATCTATATCTATATCTATATCTATATATCTATATATCTATCTATCTATCTATCTATCTATATATATATATATGTACTTACTTGACTCCACTTCTCCAAAACAGCTTTAAACCAAAAGCACGGACTGCCAAAATCCTTTTCCTGTGATGGGGACTTTGCCCCCCCACACCCCCTCCTTGAGTATACCAACTACAAGATTGCACTACACTGAGGAAAGGTCAAAGTTCACCATGTTGACCAAGTGGTTCCTTTCACAGGGAAAGGATTTTGGTAGTCTTCAGACTTCAATATATATATTTGTGTGTGTATGTTTACTATCACATAAGCAAACGGCAGGTGGTCGAGGTTAAGATTGTTAAAGTGCAATTTTCCATTAGGCAGTTTTGTGAACTCAAATACATTGAGTACACAACATCGAAGGGGAAGTGTAGTTCGAGTGTTTGAACTTTTGAGTGGAGATCGCGGTTCAGTGAGGAACAGGGAATTAACCAATTTCTTCACTGCAGTGTGATCCTGTAGTTGGTATATATAATTTGCAGGGGGTGGGGGTTGCAGGAGGGCTTACCTCCTGCAAAATAGTAAAATTCATGTGCCGTTGACTGTAGAGTGTCACGATATTTGATGGTACATAGCATGGGTGACTGACGTTATCTCCTGCTACATCAAATACATCGAAGTACAGGTGTCAATCAAAGCAGACACTATGGTCTTCTCAACACAAAACCTGTCAGGGTTTCTTATAAGTACAGCTGAAATGGTTTAACCATTGTCTATAGCTTCTTGGCCACTGGAAGCACCTGGTTTTGACACAGCTGAAATGAGCATCTCAGAATGGGAAACAGCTACTTTGGAAACAGCTGTAAGCACCTTTGTGGATTGCAAGGTAGATAGAAAAGGAGCAATTTAAGTTTTAATAAACATTATGTACATGGCACACTTGCACATCAAAAAGTGACCATGAATCTTTCAAAGATGGGAAGACATACTGATTTGCATTATACACTCAAAGATGTTTCACATATTTCTCATTTACATCTAATCACTGCTTCATTTTGCACATGAATTTCATGGACTAGTTTAAGCAGCTGACCTAAGGGCAGCTACTGTCTCTGAAGTGTGTCTTAGGTGAACTTAGGCACATCTCAAGTGTATACCAGTATTGACTAAGCATAATGGATAAGAATATTGCCCTAATTTTAAAATGTAGGTTGGATACCTTCTATTTACTTCCCTTGCATCCACATTATAAAACTGATATTGAAATGATTGTGAATAGGTAGCTAGTTGTATGTTTAATTTGTACTCTCAAGAGGTAATCAATAGAAGTGACTTGTTAAGGTATTGCCTAGGGTCTATATTGAAAGCTCAAATGCCCTATTAACCGAATACATAAATGCCGACACATATCCCGCGAGCCGCAAATACACCGAACAGCCTAAACCATGAAATTCAAAAGTGCAACCCGTCATAGTTGTCCCACGCCACCGCCCGTTACATACTACCTACCCAAACAAACTAAATAAACACATACATACATACACTAACCAAAACCTTACTTCTAACCCTAAACTAAACCCTACTTCTAACCCTACACTATATCTTGCATACACCACCATCTACACACTTACCTTAACCCACACCCTAACCCTAAGGTCCGTAACTATCCCACACTTACCTTAACAAGCTATACCCAACCAAACTAAATAATCTACACACATACACGTAACAAAACCCTACATCTAACCCTACACTACATCTCACATACATTACCATCTATGCACTTACCTTAACCCGCACCCTAACCCTAAGGTCGGTAGCTATCGCACACTTACCTTAACAAGCTATACCCAAACAAACTAAATAATCCACACACATACACGTAACAAAACCCTACATCTAATCCTACACTACATCTCACATACATTACCATCCATGCACTTACCTTAACCCGCACCCTAACTCTAAGATACATAACTATCGCACACTTACCTTACGAAGCTATACCACAGAAGGGCCGACCATGATGATTCAAAGTTTCGGATTTTGCGCTTCAGGAGGATCGATGTTAAGTGGTTCAATTAAGACATGTCAACGTTTACGTATTCGGGTAAGTGTGTCTTCGAGAATGTAATAGGGAACCATTACCTTATTAGTTCTGTGAAACCTATGCACACTTGTAACATGACCAGTCATATTCATCCATATTAAACATTTACTTTAATGGGGACACTTTGGATTTCACCATACACCTGGATAAACTACAGCTGAGAGCACCGACCCATTGCACTGATGCTTGGAAACCTTCACGTGCAGCCACAGACTTGAATGTCCTCCAGCAGCCCTGCCAAAAAATAGGTTGTTACTCTGTAGTGTAGGACATTTAATTAATCCAAGGAACTCCATGAGTTGCAATGACACAGTAAGACAAAAAGCCCAAGATACAGCACAGTTTGAGAAAGAACTAAAAGAATCTAAGAAGAAAACAACAGAAGGGTATAACAGTGAACAAGTGCACACTGTTATTGTTATTGTAAGCCCAAGAATGCCACTCAAAAGGCACACCTTTGTGGGACAAATCCTGATGTGAAGTCAGTGAAAATGATCTGTCACTGAAACAAAGCCATAAAATTACATTTGAAATAGCGTAGTATACTTTCTAAGACATATATTGACCAAAAGTAGATTAGAACTAGTAAATAATAAATAAATAAATATTCAGATTATGTCATTGAGACCTATCAAGTCTTTGCATACAAACAGAGAAGAAGTGGAGGTGGTGATAGGGTTTTGTGTCCTGTGCTCAAAGATCTTTGCAGATAGTGACTACACCATCGAATTATAAGCCAGATGCTTCTAGGGAGGAAAGCTATGGCAAATCTCAATAAAATACTAATGACAAGAAACATCAATCACATTGTCAACAAAGGTCAGTTGGTCAATTATATGTTTTTTTCTGTCAGATTAATAGCATATGGCTGTGAGATTTACAATGTTAGTAAGATGGTGCCCTAGAAAATTGATGCCTATGAATTTGTTGGTGAAAACCTTTGAGAATTTTGTGAACTGTAAGAAGATTAAATCAGCCAATACTTAAGGAAATAAGTCTAGGCTGCTCACTGGAAGGTCTGATAATGAAAGCAAAGTGCCCAGAGCCACGAGCCACAAAATGCAAACACAGAATTCAATGAAGAGGTTTAAAAGCAAAAAAAAAAAAGAAATGAGGACGTGACAGAGGCTAAGATGGTTAAACAACAGTATGAAGGTGGAAAAACACTAGGAAACAGTTATTGCCGACTGACAGGCCTGGTATGCTAAAATTGTTGATGCCATAAAGAGTCAGACTCACCTTAATGACTAAAAAGCTGTAGCAAACAGATTTGGCTTCCAGGAATGCTGAGTCTGTAGCAGAACCTGAGTTTCTAAATTCTGATACATAGCAGGGCACAACAAGGAGCACAGGAAATGTTAGGCAGCAAACACTAAACTAAAGTCCCACGTCTACTATCCATGCCCTTCTAGATGTCCAACAGTTTGATATACTCTGCCTAACCGAAACTTGGCTCAAACCTACAATTAAAGATAATGAAATCACCCCCCCTGGCTATAACATACTCAGGCAAGACCGCTTAAACAAAAAAGGTGGTGGGGTAGCAATTCTGTATAAAACCGGACTGCAAATAAGCAAAGAAAATCATACTCTTCCATCTGACAATAATGTAGAAATAATTATTTCCAAACTTCAGCTCAACCCTCACAAAACAGTTAACATTATCTGCACCTATCTTCCCCCAGGAAAAAATCCCACTATTTTAGAAGACCTATTAAATTGGCTTTCACTAAATCTCCCTCAAGAAACTATTCTTTTAGGAGATTTTAATATTGACTGGAATTTATGTCAATACACCTATCCACCCACTCTTATTAACCTACATGGCTTTACTCAAACCATTAACTCCCCAACAAGAACAAACAAACAAAATAACAAAGAAAGTATACTTGACTGGATACTTATAAACAGTCCCCAGCTAAAGTATACAACAGGGACACTCCCAGATTACCTCAGCGACCATTCTCTAACATATATCATCAGGCATAAAACAAGTTTAACTATCCCCACCCAAGTCATAACATCCCGTAGCAAAAAATTCTTTGATCCCATTCTGTTTCAAAATGAACTTATGCAAGTTAATTGGTCATCTCTTAAATCTCGCTGTTAACTACTTCAATCATACTTTTCTGACAATCCTAGAACATCACGCTCCAATGCGTTCTATAAGAATTAAATCTAAAACAGCCCAATGGCTTTCTAATGCCACCAGGAACCTAATCCTTAGTAGAAACAAAGCCTGGATAAAATAAAATACAACTGATCGCCTTATTTTCAGAGAACAAAGAAATTTAACAAAAAAAGCCATTCTACAAGATAAGAAGAACTTTTATACTCAGCTACAACAAACATCCCTACACCAACCACATAAATTCTGGACCGCCATTAATACACTGCTATCACCAGGAAAAGTTGCCACACCAAATCCTATTGATTCAAACCCGACTGCCCATTACAAACAGCTAATGCCTTTAATACTTTCTTTACCTCTGCCATTCTAAAGCTAGCTAACCAACAAAGCCCTGATACCTCCAAACTGCTAAACCAAGGCCCCACTTCCCCCCCATTCCACCTCAAACCCATACCCACCACATATATATCATCCTTACTTCAAAAATTAAAACCTACAACTCCCTCAGCCGACAAATTACCAGCAGAATTCGTTAAAATTGGTGCAAAAAAGCTAGCTACCCCATCTCCATATTGATTAACAGGACCATAAAATAAAGCACAATTCCATCATTATGGAAAATCTCTTATATCATCCCACTGTTCAAAGGTGGTGACTCTACTGAGTATTCCAACTTAATAGCATTATTATCACCACTTGCAAAATAATGGAGAAATGCATCCACAAACAGGTACTAAATCACCTGCTAAATAATAACCTCCTAGCTAAGTGCCAACATGGTTTCCTTTCCATAGTACTACTACAGCCTTACTATCCTTTATCGACTCAATAAATAATAGCCGCAATAATAACATACCCTCTTCAGCCTTCTGACCTATCCAAAGCCTTTGATATGGTCAACCACAAACTCTCCTCCATCTCGCCTGAAGTCTCTCTTTTGACAATACAGCCTTAAATTAGTTCACATCCTATCTGAATAACCGTAAACAGGTGGTACTCTGGCATAACCATCTCTCTGATCTCCTTCCCACCTCTATAGGAGTTCCTCAGGGCTCTATCTTAGGCCCTCTACTATTTTCCATCTTTATAAATGACCTTTACCTAGCTACTCCTCTATCAACTTGCATTCAATATGCTGATGATACAACCATTATCTGCTCAGCCCCAACACAGTCAGAACTTTATTCCCTTACACAAAATACCTTCACTACCATAGAGCAATGGTTCTCCAACCATTGTCTCCTAAAGAAAACCAAACTCCTGATTTTTACACCCACCATCTTATCTCCCTCCATTAATTTCTCACTCACAGCCAACAATGGCATCCTTATCTCCCCAGACAATAACACCAAACTACTAGGCATTACAATTGACAACCAACTCAAATTTGACACACACATTGACACTACAATAAAATCAACTAACAGAAAACTAGGCTCTCTGTATAGAATTAAATCTTTCCTTACTCCTGAAGCCAGAACCACTATAGCTAGAACCCACTTAATCTCTTCCCTTTTATATGCCTCCCCAATCTATACAAATCTTTCTAAATATAATCTTACCAAACTAACTACGTCTTATAACAATATTGCCTGATTTGCTACAGCATCTCCATATAGGACTCACCATTGTTCTAATCTTAAAGGGTGGCTAGAATTACCCAACCTTATACATTTTAACCAACTTACAATCGCCCATAAGCTCTACCACCCAGACAATACCCCAATGCTCTCCACCCTCATAAAACCCTGTAGCAATCTGAAGAACCTGCTCCTCTAACAAAATACTGATTCATACTTTTCTAAGAACTCAGCAGGTGACTCCACATTTTCAAACTCAGTTGGTAAACTATGGAATCAACTACCTCAAGACCTCACCACTCAAACATCAATCCCACTATTTAAAACTAAACTTAAACTCTTCTTTTCCAACCATTGGCTTTGCTCTTGCAATAACCCAGACTAACCTTTCATATCTCCTTATGAGATTTTTTCCACCCTTATCTAACTCTCTACATAACTCTCTACAAAGCTGTTTCTATTACCTCACTTCTAATAAAGGAACTAAATCTCTACTTTTCATCTTCTTATAAAGATGTATTAGACTAACTAGTACACTTTTCTAAGTAATACAGAGACTACGTACGGTACCTCATATTGTACTCAAATGATTTTAATTCTAACAGAAGGTTTAAAGCATATGTTATTAGATATTATTTGTATATACTGATATATTCTGATAAAGTTTTTGTTTTAGTCTTACTATAGTAGTACTGTAGAGGAGCTTTTCTCCCCGGGCCTCCACTGAAAATGGACATGTATCCAGTTGGACTAGCCCGGTTAACAAATGTAAAATAAATAAATAAAATAAAATTAAAAATACTATGGTGACTTCAGCAACATGCTTTTGTGAAGATTTATTTATGTATTTATATTTGTTGATCAGGATAAAGCACTGGTCTATATAGATCTTTATCAGACTCAGCCCAAATCACTAGCTGAGAGTTACACATTAGGCAAATAGAAACTGTGGACATCAAGCTCTGCTCTACAGGAAACAGCTCACTGATACATCATAGTCATAATCCACTATGCTAATTACCAGACAGAAGATGCTGTAGGAGAACCAGAAACAGAAAATGTGTGGATTCCAATACAAAAGACAAACATATTGCCATAAGATAGTAATGTAATTGTATTTACTACATAGCTTGTTAAATTTGTATAGAAGTAATATTATTATGTGCAAGGTAAAACTGGAAGTTGTGGTGCTTTGTCAGTTAGTCAAGTACTGAGGTGTGTTCTGTCATAAAGATAAAAAGTGACATCCTTGAAGTTTTTTATATTTAAAAATAAGATCCAATCTTGTAGCCAACTAATGCAGATGTAGGGTGTCAATCTGTGCCACCAACATCTCTAGCCTGAGAACAAGGCCAAGCCTTTGGAAGGGTCAACTAGGTTGGATATGATGATTTTGAAATGGGGCTGCTCTCCTGTTAAGAGATAAAGGTTCAGAATTCTGCAGTGCTTGTAGGATGTTTGATGGAGTCCAGACACATAACTGGTACATCTTGAGAAAGGGAAGTGACAGATATGCTTTGCAGGGTGTGTAGAACTGCCTGCATAACTAATGTCACTACATGTCACTCCCATATAGGGGGCTGTAAGATAATCCCCCGGATTCTCAAAAGCTTGCATGGCATGCATGATTAGTGTAAGAGGAAATTTTGCCAATATGGCGGCCGAGCGATCCACGTATGTGCTCGTTTGACGTGCACTAGCACTCTAGCACTAGTGCTGCACGTTCCCAGCCCCCATATATAAATTACCCCATTTGCAGGTGAAAACCATGCAAATGAGGTAAATCTGCCAGCCATGAAGCAGGAATCAGGGCGTGCAGGACTGGGGTAATATGCAGAAATGTACTCGGTTAGTAACCAAGTACGGTACTGCAAAATCCAAAACGGAGCTATGACAGCTCCAAATAAAGGCTGCATATCATTGAGGAAGCATGACAATGGCCAAGTATAAGGCCATTGACATTGCAAACAATGCAAAAAATAAAAAAAATCAACCTTTATTTTATTTTAAGCTGGTCTCAGCTGTTTAAGCATAGGGCAGCAGTGCGCAAACGGGATAGGGGGGAAAATAATAAAATAAACCTAAAATAAGCATTCTAACTATAATCAGTACTCTGCCATGCAAGTCAATGGAAGGCAGAAGACAACCTGGCCAGTGAATAGTGGTTGCTAAGGGTGGAGGCTCAGTGTGAGACATGTAACTATGCATTAGCAGGCAATCCTATGCAAATGAGGGGAATGATAGTGAATCACAGTTTTCCCCAGCATGCTAGTCAGGTCCCAACAGTGTAAGAGTAGGAACAGCTTGGTGCAAGCCTAGGACTTAGCTGACATCAAGGGAGGGGGTGTCAGGCATACTGTAAGCAGATTGGAGCCCTGTGACTCGGGTTTGCTCCTAGCTTAGTGCAGCTAAGCAAGGGTAGTGTGTCTGAATCTGCCTAGCACTCTTTACATTGCCTAAGCAGGTGTGGGCGCCGCGCACCGGGTTTTAAATGAAGAAAAAAAGTTAAACCAGGAAGTAGCAGCACTGTGCACATTTGAGCATTGTGTTTGCACAGTGTCCCCCTGGCTTAAACAGGAAGGCAATGGGAAGGGAAAACCACAGTAGGAAGGTAATCAAGGAGAAGTAGTATAGTTGTCAGATGAAATGTATCAGAATCAGCCAATTACACAGGCAGCAGACCAGCCAGCCAGAACACTACTATAAACTATGCAATCACCTTCACTTCTGTTTTTTCCAACACTCTACACCACCGGTGTATACAAGTGGGGAACTTTTAACAAACAAACCTACAAAATGAGAGGGGCTGCAGCAGGCAACATAGAACAACATGTGCAAGAGGCTGAGGGTGGTGAGGATGTGAATGCTGCCAATCAGCCCACAGTGAGGAGATGGAGAAGAGTGTACAGACCCAGAGTAACCTACCAGGGCTACATGAGCTGGAGATAGTGGAGTGCTATAGGGTGGACAGGGACCTCCTACAGCAAACTGTTGAGCTGTACCGGCCACGCCTGACACACCGAACTGACCGAGGGAAACCCATCCCAGTGGATACCAGGGTATGTGTAGACCTAGGAATACTAGCCACAGGTACCACCCAAAGCTGGGGATATCATGGGGATCTCACAGGCATCAGCATCCAGAGTATTTCACCAGTTCCTGGATGCCATGTCAGCACATGCCAGTCAGCACGTATATTTCCTCAACACCCATGAGATGTTGGCCAGCAATATGAGTCTCTTCCACCAAATAGCAGAATATCTTGAGGTAGTGGGCGCTATAGACTGCACGCACATATGCATCAAAGCACCACCCGGTGATCAGGGTAGGGCCTACATCAACCGCAGGGGCCTCCCCTCCATCAACTGCCAGGTCGTGTGCGATGCCCAAGGCATTATAATAAATGCGTGTACTGGCTGCCCTGGAAGCTATCACGATTCCCACATTTGGCATCTGATGCAGCTGTACCAGAGATTTGCCAATGGGGACAGCCCCTATGGTAACCTAGTGGGGGATGCTGGTTACATACTAGAGCTGTGACTGATGACACCCATCAGAAATGCACACACACCTGAATAAAAATGCCATAATGAGGCACATGCACAGACCAGACTTATAATAGAGCATGTGTTTGGGATGCTCAAGTCATGGTTCCAGTGTCTGGACACATCTGGTGGAGCCTTGCAGTACTCACCAGCTACATGTACTCAAATTGTTATGGTATGTTCCATGCTACACAATATGATCTTGTGGAAACTGCTGCAGCAGGAACAGCATGGGGCAGGGCCACACAACCCCCACCAATGCCAAAGCCTGTACAGGCACAGAGTGACTCAGAGGAGGAACAACCTGAGCCTGCCCCAGTAGGCAGATGGAGGCATGCCCATTATGCCCTGGCTGTGGCAAAGAGACAATGCATAGCACATACACTGACACAGTAGGAACCCAGTGAATGACAACTCTCTCTGACTCGCACATACAGTAAAAAAGATGTAAAACATGGCACTACCTGTGCTCAACCATGTATAGGGAGTGTACTATGTGCATCCAACATGGACAGCCCTCCAGCACCATCCTCAGTCCTGGCACACCCACAAGGTAAGTCAATCAACCTACCAATTGCCAAATGGAGTAGAATGTGTCATTACCTGTATCTATGGTATGGATGTGAGCATACAAGGAACTTGGGTGGCTGAATGTTATGGCAGCAGATAGTAGACACCCATAGTGGCACCATGACATCTGTAATACATACTGGAGTCACCATAATAGACAGTGCTACACAGGGTGACAAAACCCACTGCAAGAAATGTGCTGGGTGACATGTGTGTCCATATGACTCACACATGCCAGTCAGGGAGGTTCACGTACCCAGCAACAGTCTCAGCCAGCAGGACAGGTGTAGACAAACCCAAACAGAGCCTGTGCTATGGCCTCTGAATGATGCCTATTGGTAACCTCCCCCCCAGGCCTACACAGACAGACTATAGCAGGTCAGGCAGTGGGATGTTAGTTCTGAAGTGTAGGAAGTCAGACACTAATATGTAGGGCAACCAAAGCTAAGACCTGTAGTACACTGATATGCCTCTAGTCAGTATGATAGGTTACAATACAGAATTAAATGAAGTACCTGACATACCAGCACAGTCATAGTAAATGTGTGCAAGTGCCAGGTGTGTCCCCCATCCTATGTAGATAAGTAGAAACAGTAAGGTGTGCCCCCCCAATCATGTGTAGAAATGTAGAAACAGGTGTGCCCCCCCAATCCTGTGTAGAAATGTAGTAACAATCAGGTGTGCCCCTCCAAATCCTGTGTAGAAATGTAAAAATAGTCAGGTGTGTCCCGCCACAACCATATGTAGTAATGTAGTAACAGTATGGTGTGCCCCCGCCCCACTCCCATGTAGACATGGACAAACAGTCAGGTGTGTCCCCCATCCTGTGTAGAAATGTAGTAACAGTCAGTTGTGCCCCCCGCAATCCTGTGTAGAAATGTAAAAACAGTCAGGTGTGTCCCCCCACAACCCTATGTAGAAATGTAGGAACAGTCAGGTGTGCCCCCCCACTCCCACATAGACATGTAGAAACAGTCAGGTGTGTCCCCCCAATCCTGTGTAGAAATGTAGTAACAGTCAAGTGTGCCCCCCAATCCTGTGTAGAAATGTAGTAACAGTCAGGTGTGCCCCCCACGCCTATGTAGACATGTGGAAACAGACAGGTCTGCCCCTTCACCCAATCCAGTGTAGAAATGTAGTGACACTCAGGTGTGCCCCCCCACCAATCCTGTGTAGAAATGTAGTAACATGTATGAGTAGGTAAATACGAGTGGAGCACAGATGGCCAGAGGTGGCCAAGGTAGCAGGATAGGTTGTAGCATTTGCACAGTATGCAGGTCTGTGTGTTTTAGGGTAGTGTGTGTTACATAATGTGTGAGAGTGGTCAGTATGTATGCATGTTGAGGTAAGACCTGGTGGCCATGCCCACTACTGCTGATAACAGGGACAAGCCCTCACGATTGCAGTGCCAAAGACAATCCCCACCAGTATAGCACATGCTAGCAGTAAGCCATTGTAAATGTATGGTGGTAATATGTGTCACCATCTGAAAGACTGACATGGCATGGCTGTTGGGCTAGATATACAAGCAGTACACAGGGGAAATACCCCAGACAAACAGTATATATTGTGTAACTGTGAAATGGTGACACCTTTGGATTTGTACATATATGTATGCATCACAGTAACAGAACCTGCAGTAGGGGATACTGGCGATGTCTGCCTGAACACCTGCAGATCACAGAGGAGGTAGGACTGATGTATTGGGAATCAGCTGATGTACCTACACATGCCAGCATAACTGTAATGCCCCATGTATATCTGTGTGTGAGATGCAAGTAGTGTTCATAGTACACATGCACTCAGCCACACAAACACCACCCACAGGCACCTCTTTGGCAATATCCCTGCTGTGGGGAATGGGTACAGTACAACCCCACCTGTATATGGCAATAGCAGAAAACTGCAGCATGCAGTGCAGGTGTCCCATGCAGGTGTGTCCCTAGCTGTAGGTAGCACCCTGCCAGCATTCACACCACCTGATCAAGACTAATAGAAGGTATTGGCATGAACAACTACCACATCTACCCTGTCACCCGAGGGGAATATACTGTGTGGTGGTCTGGGACTGTAGGACTGACAGAATGCAACGGCTTGCCACATCTGGGCTGCATCAACACCTAATACCCCACAGGTGCCTGTGAAAGGCCCATGTCCCACACGTACTGCCAATGCATGTTATGTCATGGACACCCAAATAACAACATAACACACTCCATATAAGCCATATGCAAGCCCAAATGGACAAACCACAGTAACATGTCCAACATGTCCCACTGCAGGAACTGTGGACCAACACTAACACACACCTGTGATGTGGTGATACCCTTAGGGAAAATATCAGAGAATGTATGCATAATGTATGGAAGAGGTTAGAATAACAGAGGAGGGTGTGGGAGCATGGGCAGCATGGAATGTGCAGGGTTTGACACCAAGCTGTGTGCACACTATCCCTGGCTGCAAACACATAAATGGGTGGCTACACACCTGCCTGTACACCACAATAGGGTAAATGTTCTGAGCCATGGCCCCTGCCTCTGGCTAACATGTGCAGATTTGTACAGCTGTGAGGCATTGCCAAAGTAAGAAAAGGCCATACTGCCATGTTGATGGGTGGACAAGTATGGGATCCTCTGCCAGCACTGTACCAAGGTGCTGAACTGGATACACAAATCCAGCACCAAGTGTTTGCAGCTCCCCGTCCACAATGCCATAACTTACCATGAATACGTAGGTGTCTGCCCACAATACCAGACACAACTGCAGTCACCCTTGTCCTCCAAGTCATCACTGTGAGCACGAATGTCCACCTGACAGTACATGAGGACAGAAAACATCACTGTTTATAACAGTACACATGTCTGAATATTTCTGATAACAGCAGTACCATGCAGCTGAAGCAGCACAGACACAATCATCTACAGTACACACTATCCCCTGCACAGTTTGTCCCCATATTGCCAAATGATAGATGGATACCCTGCAGAAACAGTATGCTACCTGTAGGTGTACAACACAAAGGTCTGCACTGCAGTACAAACTACCTGGAATCGATCCGCACATTCAATACAGAAGGGCATACTGGGCATGCTCACACACTTAGAGAAATGATGTCAATGTCAGCCAACAATATACCGAAAGGTCATACTGGGCATGCTCACATGCACAAACAAATGAAGGCATGTCTGTAAACGACAGTGGACCAGACATATCTGGCATTTGCAGATGTTAGTGCAGACACTCCTCAGTATGCAGCACTCATGCTTTGTACTCACACTGGATAGGAATACAGGCATATATCCGAGGACAACACACTATTATAAGCCAAAAGTAGACATACACATATGTGTGGAAGAGAGTGACTGTCAAAAGGGGCCATCCATTATGAGGCCTGTTCCACCCAGCACACAGCCAAATGGCTACACCCACATGAGGTTTGGATGTCACTCACTGTAGACCTTAACCACTGGTATCTGTTAGCATGACGGACTATGTGGTGCAAGTGCTAGCTGTGCAACATGAAGGTACAAGGAAGTAGCCATCTAACAGCTGTATACATGTACCTGTGGAATATAACCCTGCATGTGCCTGCATGTGTTGTGTCAGCCTCTAGATGAATGGGTTATGGCCCATGCACACACACTGCCCTCCCCATAGCCATGCTATGACAAGCCTGTTGAGGTTATCCACTTTGAAATACACCCTTGTGAAAAGTGTAGGCCAGTAATCTCTGTGGTGCTTCCTATAACTGCGTACTGCTGTAGTGTGATAAACTAGTTAGGTAGAAGTTCAAATCCCAGACATGGCAACTAGGTATGTATGTGTGTGTGTGTCTCTGTCTGTGTAGAGAGGAATGCTTTTTAGGCTAGTCACACTCACTACAATTCAAATAACCTACTTTATCAAGGCTTCTGATGTCATACACTGTGAAATATACCTTTTGGGAAGTTTGAGCCCACTACTATCTGTGGCACGTCCTATACTTGTATACTGCCGTAGTATAATAAACTAGTTATGTAGGAGTTCTAATCCCAAACAAGGCAACTGTGTTGTGTGTGTCACTGTCTGTGTAGAGAGCAATGGCTTTTAGGCTAGTCACACTCACTACAATTCAAATGCCCAACTTTGTCAAGGCTGCTGATGTCATACACTGTGAAGTGCACCTTTTGGAAAGCTGCAGCCCAGTAATCTCTGTGGTGAGTCCTATACCTGCATACTGGTGCAGTGTGATAAACTAGGTAGATAGGAGTTCTAATCCTCAACATTTTGTGTGTGTGTGTGTGTGTGTGTGTGTGTGTGTGTGTGTGTGTGTGTGTGTGTGTGTGTGTGTGTGTGTTTTAATGTCAATGTAGGGAACAATGCATTTTAGCCTAGCCAGACAAACTACAATTCAAATGCCCTACTTTGGCAATCCTGCTGATGTCATTCATTATGAAATACACCTTTGGGGAAGAAGTACTCCAGTACTCCCCGTGGTGCATTCTATAACAGCTGCATGCTGTAGTGTGATATAGAACCCTGGTAGCGGTTCTATTCCCACATATGTCAGTTGTGGAGGTTTTGTGTGTGTTTCAATGTCTGTGTAGGGAGCAATGCATTTTAGCCTAGCCACACTCACTACAATTCAAATGCCCTACTTCGGCAACCCTGCTGATGTCATTCATTGTGAAATACACCTTTGGTGAAGGAGTACTCCAGTAATCCCTGTGGTGCATCCTATAACAGCTGCATGCTGTAGTGTGATATTGAACTCTGGTAGTGGTTCCATTCCCACACATATAGGTTGTGGATGTTTTGTGTGTGTTTCAATGTCTGCATAGGGAGCAATGCATTTTAGCCTAGCCACACGCACTACAATTCAAATGCCCTACTTTGGCAATACTGCTGATGTCATTCATTGTAAAATACACCTTTGGGGAAGGAGTACTCCAGTAATCTTCATGGCGCGTCCTATAACTGTGTAGTGCTGTAGTGTAATAAACTAGTTAGGTAGGAGTTCTAATCCCAGACATGACAGGTGTGTGTGCATATGTGTGTGTGTGTGTGTGTGTGTGTGTGTGTGTGTGTGTGTGTGTGTGAGTGTGTGTGTGTGTGTGTGTGTGACTTGTATCCTGTGTGGAGGTGGTTATGAGTGCGTAACAACTAGGTTTTGCAAATTTTTTATATGATGGACCTAGTATGTATCACAATGACCACCATACAGGGATAACAGATGAGAAACAGCCGAGAGGCTAGGGTGCAAATCCATACCCATACATGTGACATCAAGATCAGGCAAACAAAGTTAGCAACCATAGTATTACCCAGTGAACACTCTAAATCCATGTCACATACACACGCACACTTGCCTAGGCAACAGCTGCTATGTTGGTAGTACCCTGCATATTGCCCACTGATAATAACTATGGTGTGATTGCAGTGGGCTATATGCACACACATATATATATATATGTATATATATATATATATATATATACATATATATATATATATATATATATATATATATATATATATATATATATATATATATATATATATACACACACACACATATATATATATATATATATATATATATATATGTGTGTGTGTGTGTGTGTGTACATACGATGAGATGTACACATGGCCATGTATATGTTGCACTATACAGATGTGTATATAGCCATAAGTATGAATACACATGTGTGTTTTCATGTAGACATATATAGACCTATTATATGTATATAACCATATTCTTGTCATGTGTAAACCTCACGGTTGTGTATACCCTCGCAAATATATCTCACTGTATGTATCTGCTATGTGTGCATTATGATAAAACAACATATGTGATGCAACAGTCATATTTATAACAGGGGCTACACAATTTAGGAAGTAAAGGCAATTGTTCAGTACTACTCAGTATGTGTATTGATGGCTATATTGATAAAACAACAGCTGTCTTCACAGTGGTCATGGCGTAGTGGATAAGTGTTATTACTTTAATGTACAGGGTCCTGGGTTCAAGTGCTGTTTATTTTGTTTCTGGGCAGAACAAGGGGTTTTGGGATACAGAGTTGTTAAGGCAGTTTTGAGCAGCTTTAAGCATGTTTGCATGGGTTTGCGTGAAGCTAAGCAGTGCTAAGCTATGGGTAAACATACAGGCACTTTCTGGGTAATGATCCATCATGTGAAATGTAACTGTGGACTACCGTCTGTACAGCATATGTTACTGAGGGCTTCTGATATGTAATTATGGCATACATATTGTTGTCAGACATCTATCTGTCAACACACTCATGCTACTGCATAGCTACTTGCCAAGCTGATGGCTATCTGTCCCTCTACAGATGTCAGATGGTAGGTATCCAGCTAGGATACGTACAGGCAACCTAAGCTTGATTGACACTGACTTGTCTGCCCAGCTGTGTAAGAAGTGGCACATATAGGAGATATCACCCTGTACACACCACATGCCACAGGTACCTCAACTACACTACCACAGTCAGCTGAAGATGCTTGGGTACAGGTCACCATCACAGACAATAACCATGTGTTGTAATGCATGTTGCAGACATATCAACTTGATCACCTTGGTGGCCATGTGCAGGAGGCACCTGGAGGATTGGCTGATGCATGTCACTCACACCCTGAGGGTCACGGCAGTAGTGTCTGTCGATGGATGGCCACTGCCACCTGGCAGGTGGCAGGATAACACTCTACACACAACCCCTACACAACCCATCTCTCCTTGGACAATAGCTAGGTACACAGCTACGACCACCTGCAGGAATGCACCCCTGTACTGACACATGTGTACATGTGCATGACTGAGTATAGCAGTGTCTGTGTGTTAGCACACCTGTACTTGGGAATTCCATGAGGGCCTTCACAACCAATGCAACACCCATTGCCATAGTAAGTTGTGGCTGCTGCTGTATGGGACATTACATGTACCCTGTTAAGCCCCCCCCCATACCGGCTACATGAGCCTTGCAGTACCAGCACAACAGTGTTTTACAAATGGGGTGATAGGCATGGGATACCCATTGTATTCTGGCATGTGTGTGTAGGTGTGCATGTCCATATATCTGTAGGGGACAGCATTTCAAGACCACATACTCCTATCGCAATACCCATTGCCACATAGTAGTACAGATAGTGTTGTTGCTGCCCATAGGTGAGGCATGACAATGCATCACCCTGCTACATGTGTGGCATGTGCATGAGATGCATATCCCTGTAGTACCATTGTTGTGGTATACTATGGATTGTATCGCAGTTGCGGCCAATGTGTGATGGTGGGTATGGCAGAATGTCATCATGGGTTTCAGGGAGTACAATCTCCGCTGGGGATGTGGGTACTGTGTACACTGTCATTACCCCAAGGTTCACCCGGTATATGTCCCATGTACCACATTATGGTTACCTCTGTCACCATTGACCATACAGGTAACTGTTACCACAATCCAAGCCAGTTGTGCATTTGATGTGTCGAGCCTACCTGTAACACACTGGACACATGGTCAGGTTAGTTAGCAGTGATAGACCCTGGTATCTCGTATGTGTGTCTGGCTGTTATGTTTCTGTAAATGTGTATATGATGGTATTTCTCACTATGCATTGTCCAAATACACCCATCACAACCCCCATTAACATACTGTACATGTCTGGGGATGTTCTGCATGTAACATGTAACCTGGGATACACCTCACCCTAAATGCTGTGTGGTGTGCACAATGTAAGCCACGCACTTCAGTATCACTACATAGTTAGGTAGGGGTCTACTCCCAGTGTTGCCAAGTAGCAGTGTGCGTGTATATGGATGGGTCTAAATCAGGTTGCAGGTTATACACACCTCAGTGGGCAACCCATTCATGTGGCACAGGCAATAGCCGGTTTAGTAACCTATGACATGTGTTCAGCTGTAACCCAGATATGTCACAGCAATGGTGTCACTACAGTGACATACCCCACTGTGGAATATGACTGCAGACCATCTTCATGCTGACACATGTACACCTACAACACAAATGGATAACATTATAGAGACCACATCCAACCAGTTTTACTAACAGCTGTGAGGCATCATTGCTGGATGGCTACACTACCTGCCATATATGCATTACACTCTACTCCCTACAGCATGTTACACTGCAGTACTGTAGTACACTGTAGTGCAGTCACCATGTCAATCAGAACCATATCAGCCTGTCCCTGCATTGGTGGTATGGTTGACAGGAATGTGGTACAGGTATCATCATATGCACAGGGCACCCTAGTGCTGCCACATGTACATATACAACACACATGGATAACATTAAAGAGACCACATCCAACCAGTGTTACTAACAGCTATAAGGCATCATTTCTGGATGGCTACACTACCTGCCATATATGCATTACACTTTACTCCCTACAACATGTTACACTGTAGTACTGTAGTACACTGTTGTACAGTGACTGTGTGCATCAGAACCATATCAGCCTGTTCCTGCATTGATGGTATGGATGACAGGGATGTGGCACAGGTATCATCATATGCACAGGGTGTGATGTTGGTTTGCCAGAGGCCAAGGATGGGCCATACATTTGACACCATGTGTGTGGATGAGGGGTGAACTGTGGAGAGCTGGGTGAGGTGATGTGGTGCGTGCAGCTATGGGGTTGCCCTAGGTGTGTTTCCAAAGTGTGTGGGTATGCATGCACACAGTTCTGCCATGTGGCTGCCCTACACAGGTGTTTATGGACAGCTGCAGACCATACCTGGCAGGGTGTGAAGTTCACTGCCTCTGGCCATGGACACATAGACTGTGGCTGCCAGGGGTTCACAGGCATGTCCAGGTACAGACCTCAATGTGCTACTCTCACCTGCTGATAACAATTGTCTGCTGGTACCAGATCCCTCCTGGGACTGACCAGGACCACGTGTACGTGGCCTGCTGTAGTGTGGTGTGGACAGCACACCCCCTGCACTTCCAGGGCTGCTACTGCCACTACGGAAGCCCCTTGGTGTCCTAGCACATCCATGTTAACTGCCATCTTTTGGTGTTGCTGGCCCACATCCATGTGGACATCACCACATCCTCACCACACGTTGAAGTACGGACACACCACAGCCGATGAGGGCCATCATCTCATCATGCAGTCTGTGTGCTTGGTATAAGCATGGATGGCAGCCTACAGTTCACGGAGGTTGTTGCTTACAGATGCAAGAGCAGCCCTCTGCAGTCTCAGGCCCTGTCTGGTGTAAAGTTCCATACATGTCTTCGCCACCATGACAGCCTGAAACATGCACCTGCTGGTACCAGCTATGTCGCCTATGTCAGGGGCATGATGTCCAGCGGCCCTACCAAGAGCACCCTGGGACATCTGCCTATGTAGTGCCCTGCCGGACATCCGGCTATGCCTGCTGCAACTAGACACAGTAGTTATGGTTACCACACTTCCCTGTGCACTGCCACCAAACACCAGCTGTTCCTCCACTATGGCCACTGGTGAAGGTATGTGTAGGCACTGAAACTGTGTACAGGGTTGGGGTGGCTAAAAGGGGTATGTCAAATGTTGGCACAGTGTCAGCCCCTGACAACCCCACCTGTGCCTCAACAGTAGTATCATCATCTTCGGTGTCTGTATGGACACCAACATCAGATTGCATGCAGGAGGGACCCTGACCCACCTCACCACCTGTGGGGGAAAACAATAAACACACTTTAAAACCTGTACAGCATTGCCTAACAGTACACACACACACACACACACACACACACACACACACACACACACACACACACACACACACACACACACACAAACACACACCTTTGTAATACCTACCTGTCCATGGCTTTACAAACAGTCCCACATATATGTTCATGAGTTACCCCATCTTGCATCACACTTGTTAACATACACACATTGATACCACTCATTAACATCTCAGTCATCTAAATGCCCACACAAGCAGCCAAAACACAAGGCCTGTTGCGACTTTACCTGTCTGACCTGTGTGTAGTGGTTTCACTGCTGTAATTCGGTATGCACCCTCTGTATGTCCAGACATGATGTGCATGGCCTCTATATGTGTGGGCTACTATGTTGTATCCATAATATCTCACACTGGTGTGTCATGTGTATGTAATGCTCAGTACATGACAGATATGCTGCTCCTTCAGCCTATCATGTGACACCTGTAATATTTGGATATACTCCCTGGTGTTGACTACTACTTCCCCAATGCATCTGTATTGCTGCATACATGGGTTGTAGGAGACCTCTCTGCCGACTGCGATATTAAGGGTGTACCTGGCTTCTACTTTCCCTCTGGATGCCTGTTCCATACTACAGACCATATTATACTATTTGCTGTCTTGTGATTACACACATGCCAGGTATTCTTGGTGTGTAATGTGGCAGTCCATGTCCATGTGCTGCATGGTTCCAAAGGGAGGTACAGTCATATGAACACCCCGCAATCACACATGTGCATACATGGCCACCCACACAAACACACACATGCACACACCCATCCTACAAGCATCTACCTCCCTCCACTTCACCAGAGTGACCCTGCAGACAAAGTAACTAACCACCAGGATGCACACACACACACACATATAGGTTATGTTGCACAACGATAGTACACACAGTCCTATTACCCATCTGTCAACATGCAGCACATATGGTACAGAACAGCATGCATTTCAGCTATAGTCAATCCATCCTAGCAACAGTATACATGTGTGTGATGCATGTGCTGTGTCACTAGGTGATGCCCCTTCCCCTGGATACCACTGCACCCATGTACACAGTATTGCTGTGCACCTGCTCTGTACCCTGCCATGTACTATGCACAACAACTCACAGGTGTACAACCCATTGCAGAATGTGTAGTATTATGTCTGTTATGTCAGCTTTACTTCTCACAGCCCCTATGTTTTTCAGCAACACATACCTGGGATGATATGTGGACAGTTGCCATTGCTGAATGCCTGATGCCTGATTTACAGCTGTCAGCATTAACAGACCATGTATGACCACCCCAATACTCTTATACTGACAACCATCAGAGCATACCATGGTTTTGGGGGGTGTACACACCTTTATTGATATGACACACACATCCTTGATCTGCCATGGGACCACATCACTGCATATCTTAGCAGTACATGAGCTCAATATGTGAAATATGTCCTGTTTTTTCACATGCAGTGTCTACAGATTGTGTTAGGTGTGTGGCTGCTGACCTCAATGCATACACACCATGTGGGCATATGTGTGCACACCCTTATCATGATGGTTTATTGCACCTCTTGTTGCGTGTACTACAGCAGTCACTACTCCTGGCAGGGGTATACCAGCATGGGGCCATCTGCATTTGCCAGTGTATGTTCAGTCTGCCTTACACATGTCCCCCTATTCTGCATGATTGCAAGGTCTACTCATGTGCACATCCCATGGTGTTCACACACTGCCGTCACTATTGCTGTGGGGGTAGGGGTACATCTGCCACAGGTCCTGAACCTGACTATGTGCAGATAGAGACATTCCTACTGTCCTTAGGATCCCTGTTGCAGTGCACTGGTGTGTCATGCTGAAACCCCCCTCCTTCAGCCTTTATGCAGGTGCATGACAAGTAAGCCCTACATATGGGTGTCACTTTGCAGTGTCCCATACACTGAACACCACATGTTGCAGCCTAGACCCAGCTGATAATGTGGATCACAGTAATGCCTTATGCCATAGTGTATCTCTGCAACAGTTGCCATTGTCCTACAGGTATCTACACTGGTGTTGCACTGTATATGGGTGTTGTTCTGAACATGTCCCTACTGTAGGCCATGTCTACCACCAGTATGTTACTCCCTGTGGACACATTCCACAATGACAGCATGTTACTTATCATGCAGGTGTTTGATATACCCTTCCAATACCCCATCATGGTCACCCCTGTGAGTCTGTGCATTTCACAGCAACAATGCATGCACATGTACAGCATGCATTCAGGGTAGGTGTGTTAGATGTGTGCATAGAATATACTGTTGCCATTACATGCCTGGTGTATTGGCAAGCATCTACATAAAACATACTCACCAGCTACAGGCTGCTGCCTTGGTGGTATCCCGGAGGGACTTACATAAGCGCATGAAAGATGCAATGTCAGTGGCCACACCTGTGGCAGTGCTACAGGGTGGGTGCAGTATTACAATACATCATCGGTACATTCCCACGATACTACCACATCTGGACATCGGTTTATCCCTACAATGCAGCAACACAATATATCTATAACATGTCAGATATGCATGATCTACCTGTACCATTGCAGATGTATACAAAACAGTGGTCTACTGATGTGCTGTGTCCTTACCTGCACCCTCCTAGGCCAGTGTGTGGGTGACACCCACTTCCATGAAGGTGTCCAGCGGTTGACGGCTGGCCAGATGGGCAGGTGCCACGAGGCTGGCCAGGAGCTCCTCCACACATGGCAGGAGGGGATGGATGCATGTCCCCCCCATGGTGAGGTGATTCCCCCTGACTGCATCAGCACATCAATGGGCATTGTGAAGCAGGTCAGTACAATGATGCCGGACCTGTTCATAACTGCAGTTGTGCAGTCTGACATCATTGACCCTGTGGACTAGGTCATTCCACAGGGTGTCCACTCCTGCTGCTCATGTGCAGCCCTGCCAAACAGAACTGGGTAGTGCTGGATCAAGTGTGATATCACCACATCATTTTCCACTTGTGAATAGGTGGGCAACCATGCATGTGACATCTTGGCTGAAAGACATAAAGATGAAAACAGGTCTGAGCAACTCAGACAGCAAGGTTACCACAGTTCGTAATGCACATCTCTGTCACCCCCCCCCACCATATCAGCTTCAACAAACTGTACACACAACTCATTAGGTATGACTACAGCTTACCTACCAGTGGGACAGATATTGTATTGTACCACACTTTCTGCTATGTGATTGTAGCTATGTCCCCTGTGTGGACACTATCATTGCTGGCCTGTTACAGACTATTCACCTGCATGCCATTGTCATGGCCACTATGGTTCCATATATGCCAGTGGTATGGCTGCTTTGGGATTGCTGCACATCTGACATTCTGTGTTATTGGGGATATCTATGCATGCTGTTGGACATGTACCGGGATTGTGTAGACTGCTACTACCAACATATGTTCTATAACAGTGACACAATAACATGTATATGTTCTATTGGCCAGCAGATCCACCTCTCCAAACCCATCTGCCCATGATACCTGGCCACATCACATGTGTGTCCCAACCTGGGGCCTCCTCATGTACTGGTCCAGCAATACCATCAGTTGCAACCAACCCAGGGGATGTTGTCCCCCCAGGGCACACACAGACATGTTCCTGTCCTCTGAGGTCAGGTCTAGGGTCTGTTCCATACCTGGCTCCACAGACACATGTGGGATGTGCTACATCAGTCTGAGGTACCCAGTACACATTCACAGGCTCAACATGCTCCTCCTGCTCAGCCTCCAGACCAAGCACCTTCAAGACGTGGACTGCTGTTGTGAGTAGCAGTGGGTGGGAGGCTTGTTCCCATTGTGCCCATATTTGGGCCCATGGGGCATCCACATCACAGACCATACACACCATCCAGGGTGTTTACCCACCACGTGTCACATACCACCCCTGTAGACTGTCCTCTATATTTACCAACCCTGACCACCTCCACAAGTGTACCTGCCATACTTCCCCATATTCCCATTGCATACTTCACAGACGGGGGCAATGTGGTCCCAACAAGGGACTAACATGTGATATATCCATCCATGTTGCACACACTGTCAGCTGTGGATATCTGTGTGTATTGCTATGTGTGCTGGTGCCTCGCACATAGCACGCATCACTGTGGTAGTAATATAGGGGACATGTCTTTACAGACATATATGTTTGTGTGTTTGTATATATGTAGACATGTGCATATAGGTGTAGATCTATATATGTGTAGATATATGTGATATTGTATATATGTACACATATATATGTCTACACATGGGTATCTGTATATTTGTGGACATACATGCTGATATACATATATATTTTTATATATTATATATGTGACATATGTACACATATGCATACCTATATGTGGGGTACATTCAGACATCAGCTCCACAATCTCACAACACCTTCCTGCACAGACTGTTCTGTTTGTCAGTGTGTTTGTGATGGCGTCAGTTATGGCTTGTTATATAACAGTTACATCCCATTGTGTCAGCTGAGTCTTTACCAGCTAGTGATTGTGTACAGAGCGTAGATAGAGGCTGCTGAACTATACATCTGCATTACTTACTGTTGATTGTTTGGTATCCTGTGGCCCAGTCTGTCTTTACTATTGTACTATTTGAAGGGCTTGGCCTGGACAGCAACATTTGTGAACCTTTCCTGACTACTGTAGTAGTATAACTGTTTCACAGTTGCATTACTCTGTTTATATGGAAGTCAGTGTCTGAACAGCTATATGACATGGCATATAATAGTACACAAATAAAGTTTTCCATTTATGCAAACCTGTGTGCGGTGTTATATCCTATGATGTCTCTGTGGGTATATGTTGCAGGCAACAATTGTTATTTGTATGGGTGGCTCATACAGTGTCCAGTTGTTAAGGTGTTAACTGTAGGCATAGTGGCTGTTCCATATTGTGTGCACCTTCTACATATGTATCTTACTGTACATATCTCTGCGTGTGTATGTGTAGTCATATATATATATATATATATATATATATATATATATATATATATATATGTATATCTGTATCTGCATATATGTGTCTGTGTATATGTATCCAGGGGATGTTGATAGCTTCCACATTGTACATTTCCTATGGGAGCCAGACTGTACTGTATGATATGTTACCAATGCCAGCCTGACATCATACAGGTGGGATGTAGTACTGTTAACATCTTGTGCGCATGTCGTGTCGGGTCCTGGTTATGGGATCTGCAACACTTGGTAGTGTGTTTGGCTGTGGGGGGGGGCATATACCTATTTGTACAAGACGTGTATTGTTTGGGGCCTCTCAACCCCATTAACGGTGCATGTGGACATATATGTTGTAGTTATTTTCCCATTGGAATCTACAGATTTATGTCCATATATACCTACATAGATATATATATCTGCTGTATATATTTAGGCATGTAGATGTAGACATATATATCTATAGATGTAGGCATTTGCATGTATATATGTTCATATATATTTCTATATATGTATACACACACACACACACACATATATATATATATGTATATATATATATATATATATATATATATATATATATATATATATATATATATATATATATATATATATATATATATATATGTTGTATCTGTTTACATATGAAAATATTTACAGACACACATACATCTAAATGTTGGAATACATTCTCTGTACTGTTGACTGACTGGGCTGGATGATATGTTTGTAAATACATCAGGATTATGTGTATCTGACATGGCTTAGTGGTAAATCACTTTGTCTATGGTGTGCAGGGTCCTGGCTTTGAGCCTTGCAGAGGCTGTTAATTTTGTTGCTGGGCAGAACAAGGGCTGTTGGATACAAAGTGATTAAGGCACTTTTGAGCAGTTGTAAGCAGGTTTGCATGGGTTGGCGAGAAGGTAAACAATGCTAACCTCTGGTTACATATGCTTACAGTGAGTTAGCTTTAGAATTGCTTAACCTGTGTGCCCATTGCTTACCGCTGTGCAAATAGGCTTAAGCTTGCTTACTGGTGAAATATGCTTACTACTGCTTATTGGTACTTAAACCTGCTTACTAGTGCTTTATTCATTAAGACACTGACACCTCACGTGCATTTAGTGCAGTACTCCAGTTCATAAATATATGTTATTTAGTGGGTTATGCAACAAAAATATTAGTCATAATGTGCTTTGCCATGGAAAATGGAATGTGTTGCAGTGGGACTCGAACCGGGAATAGCTGCCTGTAAGGCAAACGCTCTGCCCACTACACTATTGTTATGCTGCTTCATTTGCATATATCTTTCTTGTTATCCTCTTCAGCCATTTAAGCTGCATTAACCATAGCTAAGTGATGGGCACACCTGCGCACCTATGGTTAGCTTTAATTGGATTTAAAAAAAAAAAATGTTTTTTTTCATTTTATTTCTCTATACTTCTGCTGTTGTGCACAAGGGGGACTGTTGGTGGGGATATGCGGACACATATGAGCGGTCTCACTAATTTCTTACCCCTTTCTGCTATTCTTCATTGTGGGGGCGTGTATATTCTGAGTGCTCTTCTCTCAGACACGTCCCCTGCACTCTTACATGCTCTGTGTAAGATTAGGAGCTCAGGCAGCCCACCTTATTATTATGCATGGTGTGCTGCCGTCCTGCTCCTAAATGGCTAGTCCTGCACAGAGGAATAGTAAATCTGGGGGATGGTATAGCTGTATAAATGATGCTCTTGCATTGTAGCTTTATAGGCTGGTTATGAGCAGATGCTTAAACTGCAGCTGGTTTATACCATGCTAAATTTCAGAAAGTTATTACATTTGACAGATCCATTAGTTAAAGTAACTCCACATATGCTGAAGTATCTCTATCAGGCAAAACATTCTTATCAGTGTTTGTATTTATGAGCATTCCTTTATGTATTCTGGCATGTGCATACAATAGAATGTGACTGATCACATTGTTTCTTACTGCCTATAAATACAGCTGCCCATCTGCTAATAGGAAGTATCATAAATATAATAAAGGATCACTACCTGAAAAGGCTGAGCATCTGTCATTGTGAGAAAAGGCTCACGTTAGTGGGAAATGATGTTTAAAACCCTTCTGATTTTAATCATAACACTACACCCTTCAAATGGCTGTAACAGAGGAGAAGTCATCCTTTACAAATGCACTCTATGAGCACCTACAGGAATGCATGGATCGTGGCATCCCAAGTAAAACAAAGACTCACACCTCCAAGAACTGGAGGCCAGTCTGGTGGACCCCGGCCATAAACAAGCTATACAACAGAAGGAGGAAGCTATTACATGACAAGGCAAAATCCTGTAAAGGGAAGGCATCCTTGATCAGTGCCAGTAAGAAACTTCGATCCCTCATAAAATCATCAAAGGCCAGCTTCAAAACAAAGATCGCCAAAGACTCTAAAGATAATCACAAGGCGTTCTTTAGCTACGTCAAAAATCTGGGTGGCAGCACTCAGATCTGCTCTGAGCTGGTGCATAATGGCACAAAATACATTGAACCCACAGACATTGCCAACATCCTGGCAGACAGGTTCAGTGCAAACTTCACCCCCCCCTTCCCACCCAAAAGGGCATGTGTCTATCCGAGAACGATGCAGACCCCCAGACATCACAGACACACAGGTGAAAGCAGTCCTCTCCAAAGTAAAAAACACAGCATCAATGGGACCAGATGGTATCCCGGGCTGCATCTTACACGAGCTCCAAAATGAACTAAACCCTCACATGAATTCACTGTTCCAACTCAGCCTTACTACAGGTTATGTACCCAAAGAATGGCATACAGCAACAGTGATCCCACTCCACAAAGGTGGCGCCACAACGGATCCAGGGAACTATCGCCCTATAAGCCTGACTAGCCTGGTCTGCAAGGCTATGGAGTGCATCATCATGGATCTCATTAACAAAGACATTGGGAACCTCCAAACATTGGACCCTACCCAATTCAGCTTTGTTAAGGGCAGATCTTGCCTCTTAAACCTAGTTGATTTCTTCAAAACAGTTACCAAAGCCTTAGATGAGGGAAAGGTAGTCCTCACAGCCTACCTAGACCTCGCTAAGGCCTTCGACACAATACCCCACTCAGGTATCATAAATAAGCTTACCAGCTTAAAAATCAACCCATACATCACAAGATGGGTTGCAAATTGGCTCAGGGATAGAACTCACATGGTGAGAGTTGCAGGTGCCATGTCCGACTCTAAACCAGTCACAAGTGGCGTCCCATAGGAATCAGTCCTAGGACCACTCTTATTCGGTATATACTTCTCTGAGATACAGGCAAACATGGGAGGACTGTGGCTGACCAAGTTTGCAGATGACTGCAAAGTGGGAGCCATAATCGATTCTCTAGCTGACACAAGCAAACTCCAGAAAGGTCTTATGGAGACTGATACTTGGTGTCAGAACCATGGTCTCAAGCTAAATGCAAAAAAATGTATAGTCATCCCCTTTGGGAAAAACAAAGAGCTCACAAACTACCATATAGGAGAAAATCCACTAATTACGGAAGAAGTAATCAGGGATCTGGGGACCCAAGTAGATAGTAACCTGTCCTTTGACAATCACATTGCCAAAGTAGTTAGAAAGACCTTCTATATAGTCCGTCTAATCACAAAAGGGTTCACATCTAGATCAAGAGAGGTCATTGTGCCCCTCTACTAATCACTTATCAGGCCCATAATTGAGTACAATGCCCCATTTGGGATGTACCTTACCAGACACCTACAACAGCTGGAGAGACCTCAAAAATACCTCACCAAGAGGATTGTGGGCCTCAAACAGTTGCCCTATGCAGCTCGACTAAAGAAACTCCAACTCTACTCAGTTGCTTACCGCCTACTCAGAGGTGATCTCTGCCTGACATACAAGGCCATGTCCAACCCGGAACTGTTCGACATGCTCCACCTCAAGAAAACCAAATCCACTAGAGGTACACGCTCCAGGGATTTAAACCTTAACACAACAAAAAATAGGACATGCAGGAGGGATAGATTCATATCCCAAAGGCTTCCCACACTCTGGAATAGAATCCCAGTCCATATTAGGCAGAGCCCCTCACTGACCCTCTTCGAGAGAAATCTTGACGAGTGGATGGGTAATCATAAATTTGCTCCTGGGATCACTTCTATGGCCCTGCTGGACAGAGGCTCAGGAATCTAGTCTAAAAGGGAGGCGAAAGCCAACAAATTCTGGCTAGGCTTATAAATGCCCTAGGGCAGATAGCCTAGTACCTACCTATGAACCTATGAATATTACTGAATAATTATAAAGAAAATCAAAAGTTGGTTGTCCTAAAGCAAAATGCCCAAAGTAAGCAATTATTTAAAAAATTCCAAATAAATATTTCATTTCAAAATTGTGTAATCAGGATGAGAAGCAGCAAAACAGGAAGGAGAGGAGAGGAGAAGTATCCTGATATGTTAGGAGCACTGGTGTGAGGTCTGTCATTTGAGAATCCAGTCCAGGAACCGCAAAGTAACATACATTGGAAACAAATGTGTATGTGGATGATTCTATACTAATATTAACTAAAATGAAAAGGGACCTGGAAGGCAGTTATAGCAAATTAGTTGAAAGCATGGCATTAATACTGATTTCTGGACAGATGAATTGACAACAGCAAAAAGACTGTACATTCCTTCCTTCTCTGTATGGACCATTAGAGCACTAAGGTGGGAATACTCTGTGCCATCCATGGAATGGAGACAGTTCAGAAGAAAACAACTAAAAAACTACAAGCTCTACAGTAAAATCCACATACGACTGGATTAAGAAAACTACAAAACTATCTACATGACAGATCATTCTGAGTTTATTCAAACTCCTTTCTCTCTAACCAAGGTATTCCGAATGCTAGAATTCCCCACTGCTCTGTCCTGGGGCCTCTGCTATTTTCCCTTCATATTAATGATCTCACCACTGACCTTTCACAGTGTAATATTATCATGTGTGCTGATAACCTGTTTGTACTAGAAACTAATAAAGACCTCCACTCCCTATAACAAAATATATAAGCCAGTTTCATAAATTTATGGAACTGTACCCACACAAATAGACTGCTCAATGACACACTTAAATCTAGCATGATAATCTTTGGATCAAGAAAAAAATCTTTCTAAACATCTCCGCTTGTATATAACTGACTTAAAGGGCAATAATCTCCATACCATATCTGAGCAAAAATATCTAGGACTCACATTAGACCCCTTACTATCATTCACAAAGTACACCAACAATATAATCTTTATCAAAACCCTCACCCAGCTCAAACTCTGCTATAGAGTGTCACACCTCTTCATTCCTGCATCCTGCAAAGCCCTACCCAAGAATGAATTAATACCCTAACTGGAATATGGACTTCCAACAGTAGCATTTTACACTAGCACAAGCACTTAAAGAATTCAAACCACAATTAAATATGTAGATTTGCATTTCTGTCAGACTCTTAAGCTTATCACTGTCAGCTTCTGGAATGTTGTAAATGACTGCCAGTTAATGAAAGGGCAGTCCTTTAACTTTCCTGTCAAATCTTCAAAATTCTCAAAATAGGACACGCTCACCATTAAAGTCTGAAACTACAAATCAGACAATACAGTTATGCTTTAAGAGATGAATTTGATGATACAATAACCCTAGCAAGACCCAGACTTAAAACCATTACTGTTAGCTCCAGCAATATAAAATCATATAACATTTGAAAATCTGAAACTATACTGGAAGGTACATTGAGCACTTTTAAAAACAGACTAAAAAAGAACCTGTTTAAAGGAACTTCCTGCTTCTGCTGTAAAGGAAAAGGATAACCCCAATGCCACACTTCAACTTAGGGTTGCCACCTTTTCAAATGGCCAAAGTGGGACAGGTGGTAACCCTACTTCAACTGTAAGCAAGTGTGTAATACGTCTTATAGTCTCAGCATCATATGGCATGTATAATACAGAAGGTTAAGATTGTCTGTCTGATCACAGAGTGTACATTATATCTTCAAATCATAGATGCCAAGAAAACCCATGTGGAGATGAATTTAGGCACCATATTCGATCATAATTCTTTGCAGTGCATGAATATGTATCTGCTCCTGGTATTACACATTTCAGAAATGTAAAATAAATAAATAAATAAAAATTGTGCTGTGCTGTGCCACCTTTGAAAGATGGAAAAGCAGTGGGGAAGTGGTTTACTTCCTTATGTATTCCCTGTCAAAGGGACGCAGTTCATTTCAAAATAGTAGATGCAATATAGTAGCAGCAGACATAAATGGAGTTGGAACAAAGACATTTCATGTTCTGCTTCTGCTCTTTACTGGCTGGTACTGTCAAGATGCAATTGTTAAGCACCCTTTAAGCATTGTTAAGGTCAGGTCTCTTGCTACAGTGGAGCTGAACGAGGATGTTATTTAACAGTTACGGGAGCATAATCATGGGGCTCCATGCAGTACAAATAAGTTATTACAATAGAATGCTTCTTTGCTACCCTTTAACATTTACTGTATATATATATTGTAAGTATATATATTGTAAGTAAGTTGTCACAAAATGTATTTGTGTCATGTTATCTGCATGTGCCTTGTTATCAGGTGACTTTTGTATCAAAATTTGCATTTACTTTGCCCCCAAATATCATCCTATTATGTATACATGTAAATAAGCTTTCTCAAATTATAATTATGCCCTAATATGTGCATCATATGCCTTGTTTGCAAATTATATTTGTCCTCCTATCTGTTTTTAATTGCTGTTTGGAAATGTTATTTATCTTGATATCAGTATTTACTAATATCTGTTTTCACTTGTTTTGAGGCTGCATTTTGCACATCTTCTGAGGTGATAGAAATTGGAAATATATTGATACTTGCTTTTGCTTTGCTAGTACAATTGATGCTCTCTGAGTCTGGGTTGTGGCTGAAAAAGGGTCTGACGACTAACCTAACTCTCTGGTTATCACATGGAATGAATAAATAAATAAATTCAGAGATTGTAAGCTTTAGGATACATATATAAGAACACTTTGTTTTAACAACATATTGTCTAGGGCTTCTCTGCTTCTCTTCAGAAGGTTGTGTGCTATAGTGCTAGAGATTATGTTATTCTAATGAACCTTTTTATATATTATACGTGTTCATAACTGCTTAACCTTTGTGTCCTTAAAGAAATTAGAGAAAAGGAGAATAAAAGTACTAGATTAACCCAGACTCATCTGTATTGTCCATACGAGTAACCTCAAACTGTAGAAAGGATGTGAAGGAACAAAGGAATATGATTTGAAAATAAAAGTACTAGATTAACCCAGACTCGTCTGTATTGTCCATACGAGTAACCTCAAACTGTAGAAAGGATGTGAAGGAACAAAGGAATAGGATTTGAAAATGGAGAAAGGGGTTCAGTGTCAGAGGGATGAAACATTTTTCACAAGTATATAGATACCTGGAATAACTTCTATAAGGTGATTGTGGGTTCCTAAATAGTGGACAGATTCTAGAATGCCTAAAATGCCTTGATCCAAAGTAAAACAAGTGTAGTGATAGTTGTTTGATCATGTTGTTCAGGAGCTAATCTAACATGCACAGACTTGGGCAGACCAGGCACACAAATAAGCCTGACCTGAAGCAAAAGTAACATTTCCATATATATTTTATATATTGATTTTAAATTATTGCTAAGTATATATAAATAGCATATTATTTTTCATAGGCCCTTATGTAATTGTTTCATAAAGACTTTCTTCCACAAAAATTTGCCCCAGTTAGTAGTTCTGTTCTTTTGTGATGACACAGCCTGATTCTGTATGAATAACTATGATTTCATAAGCAGAGTGTATGATATCAAGAGATTGAGGATATACAGTGAGATGATTTCATTAAAAGGTAATCCTGGAGTGAAATATAAACCAATACAGAACTAACAAATTATAAATGAACCATGTCCAAGTGTTGCTTGTTTATGTCTCCCTGCAGGAAGTGAATTTTTGATGCCAGCAATAAACAGGAAATGTTAGTAGGCAATGCAACATGATATGCTTCTGATACTAATAGCTGATCATAATATTTAGGAGCATTTCAACCTATATTGCCTATAAGCACCTTTTTTTGTATTATTTATTGCTTGAGGCATTTTTGGTGAAAACAGATCCTATTTAGTTTGTTTGTTCCTACTGTAATGATCTTGCCTGAGATCAAACACCAACTTTACTTGTAAAGTTTTATTAGTAGCAGTAGAGTTGACTAAGCTACAGAGACAAGTCTGCAAATGAAAACCTAAGAGGCAAATACATATATTTCTGTGATTTTAAAAGTACAAATGAATGCAGAGAAGAAATAGTTAATAAGTAGGTGAGCACTCAAAATAATTGCCACCTTTCAGGTGTGATATGGAAACGCAGTCTGAATAACATATTTGCACAGCATAGCACAGTTTGTAAACAAAGTCTAAAAGAATCAAATGCTATATTACAAAAGGACATTGCTAACAGTGTAACCCTTTGTCTTATACATCTAAATAACTCCAAATATCATACAAGGTATAAGAGTAAAACAAGCTGAAGTGTGCTTAGGTACTGTTTTACAGATATTTAGTTGAGATACTATCATATCTCTCAACCTTTTAGAGCAATAAATCTGGACAAAGACATAAATAAAAGTGGGACAAAGGCCTAGATGTAGGGCCAATTTTAAATATTGCTCTTAACAAACTTAAAAAAATTAATAGAACAGGTTTTTCATTAGCATGCATTTTCTGAAGGGTATAAAGTCTGAAACTCAATTGTGTGTCATTATTTTCTAACCTCAGTCTTTAATGATTTGCCACGAATTTGCCAGAAAACCACACATTCATATGCAATGGATCAAAGATATGAAGCAAAAATCTGGACAGTTGAGAGGTATGGACTTATGACTTAAATCAATGGCGTTAAAAGTGGAGACTGATTTTAAAAGTTGTTTTTTCAAGTACAAGAAAAGACAAAAAAATCCTTAATGGGAAAAATAAGAGAAGTGAAACAATTATCAAATGAATTTGTTTCATCCCACTATGTGAGTGGGTCTGGTTTTGAGAATAGTATGTGCATATGTATGCACATGTATTATCTGTATGTGTATGTGTGGTGTGTAAATGTGTCATGTTGGAATGTGTGTACATGTGTATTTGTGGTGTATGCATATGTGCATGTACATGTATTGTGTGTGTGTGTGTGTGTGTGTGTGTGTGTGTGTGTGTGTGTGTGTGTGTGTGTGTGTGTGTGTGTGTTTATGTATGAGTGGTATGGGCATATGTGTTTGTACATTTATTGTGTTTGTGTGTGTACATGTAGTGTGTGTGTGTGTGTGTGTGTGTGTGTGTGTGTGTGTGTGTGTGTGTGTGTGTGTGTGTGTGTGTTTGTGTGTGCATGCGTGTATATGTTTGTGTGCATTATGAAAGACATTTAAAGAAAAAAAATTGTTGTTATTTTCCCATTGTCACAAAATCTTAACAAACATGTATGTCATAGATATGCAAGTTCGCTGACTCCTGTGTATCTCTCTTATGAACGTTATACTATTTTCCACCAAGAGTAGCATAGAGGCTCATTTATAAGATATCTGCTTCACAGTTCTAGGGTTCAGTCCTGCCTTCTGGTTGGTCACTGTGTAAACTTTGCATGTCATCCTCTGTATCTGTGCTGGTTTTCTCCAGGTATTACAATTTCTTCCAGTTTCTCAGAGATATGCTTGTTGATTGGCTACTTTAACCTTTTCATGTATACTGTATTTATCCTTGCCTTTGGGGTTCAGTCATAGCTAAAAATGATCAGCGGAGTGGTTCTCATAATTCTGGTTAAAACATAATAAAAATGTGAGCCCTGCATGATATAGTAGGCTGTCTACTGTGCATGGCTGCATTACCAACATGGTTAGTTCTGATCACCATATTTTTTAAGACATAAGTATAACTAATTTTTAAAAATTACAGCAATGAGACATATGTAGTGATTTCTTATATTGTGCAGATAATTGCATTATGCATACTCTTTTATTGGTTGCCTTAAATATGACTATGGATTAGGGTCTAGGAAGGCAAAATAGTATCTGAGCTAAATATTGCATTTATTACTTTTTTCAGTAATTATAATAATATCAAGCACGGGGTGAGATAACTGGGAATATTTCTTCCTGTCTTGTATATCACACTTGATTGGAGCTCTGTAAAGCAGATGACGAGTGAACCCTACATAACCCCTGTTATGCTATAGTCCATGCCATTAATGCCCTGTTTTTTATGTTATCCTGCTATCTGCATAGTCCACATTCTCTCCTCCTTCCACTGGCTTTTTTGTTGTGTTTTCTGTGTTTAACCATTCATGTATCTATTATGCTTAATGTAGCATTATTAACTATACCTGATGAAACTGATTCTTGCACAGTTCATTTCAAATGAGTATTTTCTTGTTTCCAAGTTATTTGAAACTAGACTACATTTGTACTTCTCTAATTGGGATGGCACTAATCAGTAAGTGTCTTTTTATCACATTCCACTTTGCATATCTAAGGTAAGGATAGCTGGCATCACTATGTCAGACTTTGAAAAGCAATGGCAAGTTACTCAACTTTTCTAGAAAATGATGCATGTGTTAATACCTAACTTTTCTTTAACCTTGAGGACTATAATAGATTTCATATTAATAATCATCATTGTGGGTTTTCAAAATAAAATGCAACTTCAGAAAACTGATAAGGAGGAAACAGACCACATTCTGCTGTTCTCCTTATGCCATATGTCAACCAATATTAGTTAATCACCCAATTTGTTAAACAATTTGTGGTATGATCATACAAAAGAAAAAAGAACATGGAAAGTAACATAATAAAATGCACTGATGGATGTTAGTTTGGCTAAAGTGCTAAAGAAATGTATAAAAGGATACTGAAGGTGGATTCATGTCAACTCATCAACAGAACTGCCATTGCTTCTTAAATAATCAATTAGAATCCACGAAAGCTAACAAAACCCATTAAAAACCTAAATAAATTCTATTTGCTCCCTACACCCCTTACCCTCTAACTCTGAGGTCGCACAGCCTTTTGTGGGTAAGGGATTGTTAACTTTAGAAGAAATCAAAGTTCTATCTTACTAATAAGGCTTTGTGTTGTTATACACAATATTAAACACGTGTCTTTTGTCAAATTATTGTTGAATATTTGTAGATCAATGAAAGTTCTGTCAACAAATGATACATTTCTGCTGAAGACTAAATTAATAATGTTTTATGGGGAAATAAATGCATTGCAAGACACAAGCCAGCAATAATTTGAGGAAAGAATATTCTGCCAGTCAAATTTGTTTCACTATTGTGACTGCATTTCAACTAAACTGTGTAGTGAAAATGTAAAGATGTCATCAGTTTTAGATTTTGAGATACCATTTTCTCGGAGTTTCATTAATGTCATGTTCAGAATTCAATTAGAATGAAGAAGAGAAACTTTGTGAAGTTGTCTGGTAATTGATTCACAGATAGGATAGTGCACTACTGGGATTCATGTAAACTGCTGCAGCTGATATTGTAGTGGTTTAAATGAATGTGTTTAGTAGAATAACTGTAGAAAGGAATCTGTATAAGCTCTTTGCTACAGTTTAGAATTATTTGGGAGTCCTGTTTTTTATCCTTTGACTTTAGATTGAGGTGTGAGCCAATCTAGGGACTACCCAGGGTACCAACTGACCTTTAGCTACAATTATGTAGATGAGGAATGTAAATAAAGGATGATTTCTGCCAAAAGGAAACACAATCCATAATATGGTAATATGACTTAGATGTGAAGAAAAATGTATAAAGTTCTCCATTCAGAAAAATAAATATTCCTTGGCAAGCTTTAGCTATGGTTGTTAAGGAGAAGGGTTTTATTGTGTTGATTAAGAGTTACATAACATTGAACTATAAAAGATTAGTCCCAATTGGTTAAACATGAGCAGTTCAAAAGTGAAAAAAAAAAACATATTTTTTTTACAAGAGGGCAAGTGTTCCTGCACTTCAACACTGACTTCTTAATATATATATAACATCTCCAAGTTTGCACTACATGGGTGTAAGGGCAAATTTCCCAATCTCCACTTTCTGAGATCTCTCTCAGGAAAAGCTGGCAAAGTTTAATCAGCTGCTTCTGGATTAGCTCTACTGGCTTTTGCCTTTCTTTATCTCAACAATGATGCCACAATACCAATAGAAAATTATTGCTTTTAATAATTGGCTTAGTTACTGGTGTAATTCCAAAGAGGTTCAATATTTATCAGCCTGGGAGAACATGACTGACAGGCCACATTTCTTTACCAAGGGTGATCTTCACCTGTCACCACTAAACTTTTGGATATTAGCCAAAACATTATCCATCCCTATAGTGCCTTTTTTAGGCATTACCAAACAAACAAACCTTCCAACATGGCAAAATCTACTCAAGATAAGTAAAGGTCCTACTGCTCAATGCTAGGAGTCATCATCATCAATCCCCCTTTTTAACCATTTTCTATACAGGGTCAGGGTGTAATGTCACTTGTTGCCATCTCTCCCTATTCAATCCTACTCATCTACCTTATTTGACACTCATGTCTGACTGTTGCAGGTCTTCTCTCATGCAATCTACAAGTCATTTAGGTTTCTAATACCACAATGGGAAAGGACTCCATTCCTAAGTTAAAGTATGATTAAAGTTCATGAAATTAGTATTGTTTTAGTCTTTAATGTTAGCCAAAAGCTGATCTTCTCAGCACCTGAAATGTGCCCAGAATTGACTCCTTCTGTAATTCATACTGAGTTGCATATCATCATCATCATCATCATCATCTTCTTTCGGCTGTTCCGGTTAGGGGTCACCACAGCAGATCTTCTGTTTCCATTTCTTCCTGTCCTCTGCATCATGCTCTTTCACACCAACCGCCTGCATGTCCTCTCTCACCAAATCAATAAACCTTATCTTAGGCCTTCCTCTTTTCCTCTTACCTGGCAGCTCCACCCTTTCACTCTTACTGGTACCCATATGTCACAAATCACTCCTGGCACTCTTCTCCACCCATGCCACCCTGCCTGTACTCTCTTCTTCACCTCCCTTCCACACTCACCATTACTCTGAACTGTTAATCCCAAGTACTTAAACTCATCCACCTTTACCAACTCTACTTCCTGCATCCTCACCATTCCTCTACCCTCCCTCTCATTTACACACATATATTCTGTTTTAGCCCTGCTGACCTTCATTCCTCTCCTCTCTAAAGCATATCTCCACCTCTCCATGGTTTCCTCAACATGGTCCCTACTCTCACTACATATCACAATGTCATCTGCAAACATCATAGTCCATGGGGCCTCCTGTCTGATCTCATCTGTCAACCTGTCCATCACAATTGCAAATAAGAAAGGGCTCAGAGCTGATCCTTGATGTAATCCCACCTCCACCATAAATGTATATGTCACTCCCACCACAGTCCTCACCAATGTCACACTACCCTCGTACATATCCTGTACCACTTTTACATACTTCTCTGCCACTCCTGACTTCCTCATACAATACCACAACTCCTCTCTAGGCACCCTGTCATATGCTTTCTCTAAGTCCACAAAGACACAGTGCAACTCCTTCTGACCTCTGTACTTCTCCAGCAACAGTCTCAGAGCAAATATTGCATCTGTAGTGCTCCTTCCTGGTATGAAACCATACTGCTGATCACTAATCATCACCTCCCATCTTAACCTAGCTTCCACTACTCTTTCCCATAACTTCAAGCTGTGACTGATCAATTTTATCCCTCTGTAGTTACTGTAGCTCTGCACAATCACTGTTATTCTTAAAGATATGTACCAAAACACTTTTTCTCCACTCATCAGACATCCTCTGACTTTCCAAAATTTCATTAAACAATCTGGTTAAAAATTCCACTGTCATTTCACCTAAGCACCTCTATGCTTCTACTGGTATGTCATCTGGAGTTACATATATTGATAGCATATCTAAGTATGACTATACATTCTTTTTTGTTAGACCTATTGCACCTACTACTATTAGAACTGTCTGGGCATCGTTCCTCTACATTACTCTTGCTTCTGCCTGCAAACCATGGTATTTTATGACTTTGTGTCTCTCTCAGTCTTTAATCGTTAGGTGTAGGAATTTCAGTAATTGGTGCTTTTTGTCTTTTTTTTGGTTAAAAGTAAATTTATTTTGCCTCCACCTTCATTATATAAAGAACCATGCCAAGTTGGCACTTTCCCTTGTGGAAATTGCAAAGGTTGCAAATATATTACATCTTGTTTTCCATTTATTAATGATGTTAAGTTTACTCCTGTTAAGCAGTTTTGTTGTAAGTCAGTAGGGGTTATTTATGCTCTATGTTGTCCATGTAATATGTATTACATAGGAGAAACAAAAAGGGCTTTCAAACTGAGATTGTTAGAACATATAAGGGACATTAAGAATGGTAATATTGAAAGCCCTATAGCTTTGCATTTTTTAGAATGTCATAATAAAAATAGTGAAGGTTTAAAAGCCACTATTTTAGAACAAGTTAAGCCAATAATGTATTGTCAGCAGGATGTTAAAACTGTGTTACTGCAAAAAGAAGCTCTGCTTATTTTAAAGTATAAAACTATGTCTCCTTGTGGGCTCAATGCTGAGTTCAATTGGAGAGTGTTGCTTAATTAATTGCTTAATTGTTTAATTGAGTTACTAGTTTGTTATAAAATGTGGGTGCTTGTATACAATTTTATTCTCCTTGAAGGCTTTGGCCGAGACGTCAGAGATTTTATTAAAGAACTTTTTGGATACTGTGGTCATTGTTTGCTACTTGCTGCTTGCTACTTGGTGCCTTTTCGTTGTTTTTCATGGTATTTTATGACTTTGTGTCTCTCTCAGTCTTTAATCGTTAGGTGTAGGAATTTCAGTAATTGGTGCTTTTTGTCTTTTTTTTCCTGAACTACAGTATTTGACTTTGTTTCATCTATTTTTCTGTTGGTAAAGAGTAGTCCCATGTGATATGAATTTCATCATTCTCTACAATGCTTTTGGTTCATTTTTCCAGTGCTTCACAACTACTTCAATAGAATAGTGTCTGCACAATCCCCAGTGGAACAGTGTTGCTGCATTATTGTGCCTTACAGTATACAGTCTCTTTGCCATGAGTATATCGCACTCAGAACAACATGTGTAACTGTTTCCAGATCTTTTTTTACAGAACCTGCATTTGTCTGTTTCTCCCACATGTTCAATGGTCTTACAAACTAAAGTGTATGTAGTCCACTATCCTAGTCCACCATTTTTAACCTTTCACCTTTTGGTTTCAGTTCACCTCTCCTTAACCATTCCTGTGTTGAATCCTGATGAGCATGAAGATGTTCCAGGAGATCTCTGTATTGCCATGATGTTTATGCTTTTCCACATTTCTTTCCTTTTCATCTCATCCTTTTCCTTAAATCCTTCTTTTTGTTTTTTTTGGCACATTCAGTTGCTGTCTGATTTTTGTCTGCATCTTGTTTGTTTTCCATTCCCCATTGACTCCAAAATGCTTCTGCTAAACTAAGAAGAGAAGTCATCTGTGACTTCCTCACCTCATGTTTTAAAACTTTCACTATGTTTGGATCTGGTGAAGTCAAAAAATATCCATGCAGTCCCAAGACTGCAGATCTATACGTGTAATCAACTTCAAGGAGGCCCATACTTCCTTCAGAAAAAGGAATATATAATGTTGGTATACACTGATTTTAATATATTATTTAATAGACATGAAGCATTTTTCTTGTTTTCCTGTCCAACTGATCCAATACAGTTTGAGGCCAGTCAATCACACCAAACCTCTAAGTTAGAACAGGCTTGGACTTTATTCCTAGACATCAAGGCAGTTTTCAGTATTAGTTTTAATCTTTTGAAATATTCCTTACCTAATTTTATTCAAATTTGTTTATCCTTTACTGCTGATTCTTCAGTTCCGAAAATATTCCCAAAATATTTTACGCTTCCTCCTGCACAAGTGCCTTTATAGCACATTTCTGTCCCACTCATATATTTTCTTGGTGCTGCAACTTTCCTGCTTTAAATATTTCTTTTGCAGAGTTATCAAGACACAATTACATTCTTGTATCATCTGAGAAAGTTTTGACCACTTGTAGTTGTGCTTTCAAATCTTCATTTGATAAACTGCAAAATTTTACATCATCCACAAAAGTAGATGAAATGTTTTTAAACAAAATTGTTTTCTGGGAGCCAAATTGCAACCAAGACCTATTCTGTTAAGTAAGCAGATTAATGGGTTAAGGACAAGACAAAACAAACCTCTTTGAATTTTCATCCCTGGTATAATAATTTGCCCTTTTTCATGGCTTAACCACAAAGTGGTTTGCCACTGGTTCACTGTCACTGTAATGTAATTAATCAATGTAGGTTATATCTTATACATATGGCAGCATTCCTTTATACATGAATGCGGGATGCTGTGAAATGCCTTTTTGTAAGCTATCCATGCCATACTTAGAGTCTATCCCTTTTTGCAATTCTCTATTATGTTATTTTTTTAGCAACAAATTAACCTTTACTCCATATTACTTTCTTTTGTTACCATTTTGTTTTATTGCTGTTCTATTGCTGTAATTGATGGGCCTTCCTGAGTCATGTGGCATGAGGCTTGGTAGCTGGAGGTGCAAAGAAGGCTAGATGCCCATGGAGACACCCTGGAGTGACTACTCATATATCTGTTGGAATCACATAACTGCCCAGCTTTTAATTGGCCACCAGTTGGTGATCCCATCTCTGATCTCAGCCACAGAGAAAATTGACTCATGAAAAAGGTTTCTGTCCAGGTTGGCTTATCAGGGTGCCCTTACTCCACCTTAACCCTCATCATGGTGACCCCCTTTTTTGTGTATCACTTCCTCTCTTCAGTCTGTAGTCCAGTTCTCCCATTCCCAGTTGTTCTCCCCCTGTCTACATGTGTATATCCATTGTGGCCTCCCATTTTATGCAGTGCCTACTCTGTCAATGTTCATATGTGTTATATGTTCATGTGTCTGTTCTATTTCCATCCTTATACTTAGTTTCCTATCCATGTGTTCCTCGCACCTCTTTTCCTCTCTACTTTTTTTCCTCAACAAATTAAAAAAGGGCATCTGACCCAGAAAAGTACTCTTCTTCCTGCACTCCCATACCACTCTTCTCTTCCCATAGTTCTGTGTGTTTGTCTGCTTGCTCTGAATGTCCTATCACCACATTTCTAGAGCATTCTAGAGCATTTCTAGAGCATTCTAGAGCATTTCTCCCCGGGCCTCCGCTGAAAACAGGATCTGTGGAACCTAGTCGGACTTTCCCCGTCAACAAATGTTAAATAAAAAAAATAAAATAAATAAATAAAATTTCCTTCCTGTTTATAAAATGCAGATAATTGGCACTTTGTCATCGTATGGGCTTACAGCTATGCCTGTGTTACAGGTACATGTGTAAACTTGCACATCTCATCTAGCACACTACTAAACTGTTGATGCTGTCAGGTCATGTGACCACTCACAACATGGTTCCGTCATTTGTGTGAAGACTCCTATTTTTGTGATTTCATGGCTCCCTTATATGACACTGTCCATGAGTATCTGTGTTATCTCACTACTTATGCATGCCTAATCCTCTTTAAGCCATGTCACACTACATTCACCTCTTTATTTATTGTTTCCATTATGATTCTTTCTGCCCCTCCCCAAGCATTTTAACTCAAGTCATAAAATGTATTTATTTATTTATTGACCAGTAAAGTCTGACTGTGTCAAAAAGAGCCCATTTTCAGCAGAGGCACTGGAAGAAAAGCTGCAATCACATTGGTGCCATTTAGTGTTTTCTACTTAATTTCCACACCCCTACACATGTCCAGTAAATCCAAAGGTCAGAAATCCAATGGGCATTGGAATTAAAGTAGTCATCATTTCCACATGGACCTGACAACACCATTGTGTCCTATCCAGGAAGCCCTTTCTGGTCATTTACCCAGTCTCCAGCAGGGAAAATCAAACCACCACAGTGTGCCCCCAGGCTTGCACACCTTCAGCCCCTCCACTATAGGCCTGCCAGTAACTCTGACACCTGATATGCTAATTAAACCCAAGGCACATTGGCCATAGTCAGATAGTCAGATCATTATCCTACTGTGTCACTGTGTTGGATATGTAATGACAAAGTTAGAGTGGACCACCTAGAAATTTGTGTTTCAAAGAAGAGCTGATACCCCACAGAAACATAGAAGTACTTATGGAGACTCTGGAGCAAACCATCCCAAACATAGGCCAATATGTAGTGTGTCTTTAAGAGAGATGCAAAGCTACAGATAAACATTTAGTCAACCTCCAGGAAGGAACAAATATGCTAGCAGCTGTACTGACCACCTCAAAGACAACTCACCACTAATGAAACTCAGTAGAAGAATGATGCTGTTGAGGTATACTTTGTTGCTTTACAGAGATATGCCACTCAAGATAATTGTTTTCAGTTTGTCTAGGAGAAATCGATATCCTCACATCTTAGAGAGGAAGTGCTTAATGCTTATATGGACATGAAAGGTACTGATTTCATGGGCTATTAAAAAAATCAAATAAGCTAGGGCTTCTGTGTCCTCTAAAAAACAAGCCATGAAATTTCATAACTGATAATTTGTTTCAAGTAAAATGCTAAGATCAAATGTCTTACTTATAACAAGTGTTATAGCAGAGCCAGAAGTGTATAGTCCAAAATGGCACTCCCAAGCAATTTATGTAATGAGCTTTTCAGAGTGATCATAAGAATACCAATAACTGTTTGTGCTAATTTAAAGGATGCTTGCTAATGAAACACTGTTTAAAACCAAGCAACCTAAGCTAGTAACTAAAAGATTGTAGATGTCTTTGTACATACAAAAACTGTCAGCAGATTAAATAATCAGTTTTAAATTTGGAAAAAGTGGACAGGCTGTTAAAAATCTTTTATTAAATAATATAAATATTATACCTACAATAAAGTGATTTCTCACCAAGAAGCGAGTAATAAAACTAAAAATGCTGTGCCTATCAACAATGTGATTTTTATTCAATATGCTGATAATGAAAATTACTAAAAGAATGAGGTAAAGAAACTGCTAGAACAGCACAATCAACATATTGTCTTTGTGCTGTGAGAAGGAATTGATGGAGCAGTTAGATCTGGGTGTATGGTCATACTTATTAAGCAACATTTTGTCTGTGGACATAAAAAAATGACAAGAGAAAAGTGGAAGTACTGTGTATTCATAGTGACCTACCTGTAGAAATTCAAACTCTGTTGGGTAAAGTATTACATTCTGAAGCATTAGTAGCAAAGTTGGGTAGTCAATGGCCAGAATATCCTCTAATAAAATATGGAGTAAAGCAAGTATTAAAAATGCACAGTCTTGATTATCTCCCTCATAAAATGGGGTGATGGAGTGACATAAACCTAACATACAGTTCAAAATAGACACTCTTAAAAAAGAGAAGTGTTCAGATGTAGAAACTCCCAAAGAAATAAAAATCTGATTTTGGCTAGGAGGCATAGAAAAACATGCATCTCCTCAATGTTATCAAAAAACTTTTATTGAGTCTTAATAGAAAACTCCAGTTATTAAGCAGAGAAAAACAGAAAATAAAAATTTATGATACATAATCAAATAACCCTTCATACCATTCTCCAATGCTCATGTGGTCATTCCTATACCTACAGCACAGAAAAAAAGCACAGACAATAGGTTTAAGTTTCTTTTCCATACAATTTAGCTTCCCTTGTTTTGAATGTATGTCTGTGCATGTGTGTGTGTGTGTGTGTGTGTGTGTGTGTGTGTGTGTGTGTGTGTGCATATTAAAGGATTTCTATGACTACACTTACCTCTCAACTGTCAGAATTTGTGCAGAATACACATATTTTTCCCTCATATTTTTATTTGTTTCGCATAAAATTGTGGTTCTCTGACGAATCACTGGTAAAACACTGAGGACTAAAGTCAGAAAATAATGTCAGACAGTTGAGTTTCAGACTCTGTATCTTTCAGAAATTCAAGCTAATGCAAAAGCTCAACTTTTTAAGTTAGTAAGACTAATTTTAAAAAAGTGTCCCTATTTTTTGTCCTTTGTCCCCTCATTATTTGTGTTTTTGTCCAGATTTCTTGCTTTAACAGGTTGAGAGATATTGTACACCATGAAGTTTGCATCTGTCTAGGACCTCCTCACTGTCTCTTGTTTCTGACATGCTTTACCCTTGAATTATCCCTAGAGTGGAACTGCTAAGCCGAATGAAAACCCATACCATGCCCCTAAAAATATGGATTACTGGTCATTATCTGTTCAAGTGGCCACTGCCCATAAGGCAGTGCTCTGAGGATAAATATATAAGGTATTGTACACTTATGCTTTATACACAGAGATACAGTAATATAATTATAATCCACATTAGTCTGAAGGCAACAGGCAGAATCTCCATACTGCGCCACAAGAAATGCTGTTGATATACAACTGATGAGTAAATTAGCAGGATTGAGCTTTTAAATAAGGAATGTCAGAGAGCTGAGCTTTTACAGTATTCTAAAAAGAATCTTCTGTTAAGTAGCTGGAGATTTAGTTGACTTATTCCTGAGATATTGACAAAATAGGATAAAAGATTTCTAAAGGTATCTACTTATAGAAAGGATACAAATATTTAAGGTAACTAATTATCTTGTTTGCCTTCTCTAAGGCTTTATGCATTGTAATAGACAGGTTTACATGAACATATTTACTTTTTGTCACTCAGGCATTGCTTTTAAACCTACCATGTGTGCAATTAATTTCTATCCAGGTGGCATATTGGAAGCAAGACACAATGAAATCACTCTTAAAGAGTCATTTCAGGCTGTCATATTTGAGTCAGGTAAATAGAATAGTGAACTCAAAGATATTTGTACTGCAACATCGCTATATTTTTAATATTCCTGGTTTTCCTTTCATAGGGTGTTCATGTGTACAGTTAATATAATTATTTCATGTCTGTTTCCATTTATTACAAGTCATGTATTTATTTATATCACTTAATTCCATGCATTTTTATTAATGTATTTGTTGCTTACAGAATTAGTCTCATTAGGCATGCTCACAGGAAAACCAAGCTGGTAAATTCATACTAATTAGGAATAATTAGGTCAGGCCATGACAGACTTCCAAATTCCTTTCCTTACCTGAAGAAATTGGTGTGGATGTATAGCAACAAGGGAAGATGATAGCAGACTGTATTGAGATGGTAGGTCAGGTAGCCACTTTGACAGAAGTAACTGAATTAGATGAATGCAGATTAGTCTTATGTATAATATCACAATTGAATGCTGCAATTAATTCCCAAATAATTGAAGTACAGAACATTTGGAATGCAGTAGTCAATCATACTTTAGCAGATGTCACACAAAAAAGCAAAGTAAAGCTAATGCAAATGGGTGGGAAGATGCTTTGAATTATATTAGTGCAGGTAATGTAGTTGTAGAGTACCCACAGAGTATCTGATAATAGCCCTGTCATTAAGCCGAGACAGTAGCAGGTTGCATGCAACCTGAACAGCTGCAGTAGTGCAGCAGAGCATTTGCACAGGATGTGGCTATGGAGAGGCATGCTTAATCCTAGCTTGAACAATGCAGCTATTTGTTAGGGTTTCCATTACTAAAATATGAGTGAACTCCTATGGAATTGTACATTTTGCGGAAGTATACATAAGTCAAATTTTTAGAAATTTCAAAGTCCAAGGGCTTGCAATTTTTCCTTTAGAAAGAATCTATGACCTATGTTTGGAAATTGAAAGTTCCATGGTTGCCAATGTGAAGTGTTTATCTCACAGAAAATGTATATCTTCATGGAGTCACTTCTTTCTGTGAGACATACATTTGGATAAAAAAGAAGAATCCAAATGCATGCCTGAAATGCTTACTAAAAGTTCATAGGGTCATAGGTTCATAGGTTGGTACTAGGCTAGCAGCCCTAGGGCCAATACAAGTCTAGCCATAACAATTCCATGGCTATTTCTTCCCACAGTATTTACTTCCCTGGACCCCTGTCTAGCAGGGCAATTGACTTGATCCCCGGGGTGAATTTCCTATCTCCCATCCAATCGTCAAGGTTCATTTTGAAGAGGGCCAAAGAGGGGCTCTGCTTGATATGTATGGGCAGTCTATTCCAGAGTCTGGGTAGTCTCTGGGTCAGGAATCTATCCCTCCAGCATGTTTTGTTCATTGTGATGACAAGGTTTAGATCCCTGGAATGTGTGGCTATGAGGGGATTGGGATTTCTTTAAGTGTAGCATGTCCAACAGCTCTGGGTTTGACATGGCCTTGTATGCTAAGCAGAGATCGCCTCTGAGTAGACGATATGCGACAGAGTATAGCTGGTGTTTTTTAGATGGTCAGTATAAGGCATCTGTTTTAGGCCTGTGATTCTTTTAGTGAGGTATTTCTGTGACCTTTCCAGTTGTTGCAGATGTCTTGAGAGGTACATACCAAATGAGGCTTTGTATTCTATAATGGATCTAATGAGGGATGAGTACAGTGGAACAATGACCTCCTTTTTTTTGGATGAAAAGCCCTTAGTGATAAGGTGTGCCACATAGAAGGATTTCCTGACTGTTGTGGCGATGTGGTTTTCGAAGGTGAGACCACTGTCCACCTGTGTCCCTAAGTCTCTTATCACACTTTCGGTGTCTAGTGTACTGCCACCTATGTGGTAGTTCATGGGTAAATGTTTTTCCCAAAGGGGATAACTATACATTTCTTGGCATTGAGCTTGAGCCCATGGCTCTGGCACCAAGCATCTTTTTCTGTAAGACCCTTTTGTAGAAAATACACTTCATTTGGGGATTCAATAATGGCTCCCAGTTTGCAGTCATCTGCGAACTTTGTTAGCCAGAATCCCTTAATGGTGGCCTGTACTTCAGAAAAGTAGATGCCAAACAACAGCGGTCACAGGACTCAACCCTGAGGTACTCCACTTGTCACTTGTCTGGATCTGGATTTGGAGTCAGCTACTTTTACAATGTGGGTTCTGTCAGTAAGCCAGTTGGCAACCCATCGAGTGATGTAGGGATCAGTGCCCAGCTTAGTAAGTTTATCTATGATTCCAGAGTGGGGGATGGTGTCAAAGGCCTTGGCGAAGTCCAGGTAGGCTGTGTGGACCGTCTTATCTTTGTCCACAGCTCTGGTGACTGATTCGAAGAAGTCAATCAGGTTCAGGAGACAGGATCGGCCCTTCACAAACCTAAACTGGGTGGGGTCCAGTGTTTGAAGGTTGCCAATGTCTTTGTTTATAAGTTCCATGATAATACTTTCCATGGCCTTGCAGATCAGGCTCACCAGACTGATGGGGCAGTAGTTCCCAGGATCCAAGGTGGATCCCCCCTTGTTGAGTGGGATAACTGTGGCTGTGCACCACTCAGTGGGCACGAGGCCTGAGGTGAGGCTATGATTAAACATGACACTTGGGTGAGGTGCCAATTCATTTTGTAGTTTATGTAGTACACAGCCTGGGATGTCTTCTAGTACCATGGATGCTATATTCTTAACTTTGGAGAGTGTGATTTTTACCTGTGTGGCCATTATTACCAGAATTTGGCAATCTTTTGGTATTGAGATGGGCCCTTTAGGGGGTGAGATGGGGGTGAAGTTAGCACTGAATCGATCTGCCAGGATATTGGAAATATCCTTGGGATCAGTATATTTAAGGCCATTCTGTTGTAGCTCAGAGCAGATCTGAGCATTGCCAGTTAGATTCTTGACATAGCTATAGAAAGCCTTGTGGTTGTCTTTGGAATCTTTGGCAATGTTATTTTCGTAACTAGCTTTGGAGGATTTTATGAGGGATCTCAGCTTCTTACTGATGCTGGTAAGGGAGTTTTTTGCATCCTGGGATTTTCCTCTTTTCTGCAACAGTCTCTTCCTTTTGTTGTAAAGTTTGTTTATGGCAGCGGTCCACCAGATTGGCTTCCTTTTTTTGGAGGAGAGCGTCTTGGTTCTATTTGGGATGGCACAATTCATGCACAAGTGGATGTGCTCATATGGTGCCTTAGTGTAGGATTCAGCAATCAAACTTTCAGTTTCCATCTGCATGGGTGTTATGAAGTTTGTCACTTCTGACTTGAGTAGCATGATGTTGGCTTTGGAGAAGTTTTTAACAGAGGTTTTCTTACTGGAGGGTGGGGTAGGGATGTGGATGTCAAGGGTGATTAGCTTATGGTCAGACCTGACCAATGAGGGGGTGACCATAGGTGTGGAGCATTGATTTCCCATGGTGGTAAGGACCAAGTCTAAGATATTGGAGCCCCTGGTGGGACTATGGATTAGTTGATCCAGGGCACTGGAATTTATGAATTCCAAAAACCGTTGGGCAAATGTGTTGGTACGCAAGTAGTTTTCCCAGTTAATGGCAGAGTAGTTGAAATCACCCAGCATTAGGGTGTTTGGTTGTATCTTAATATTTTCCAGTATGTTTAGAAAGGTGTAGTGAGAATCTTGGGGCATGGTGTGGGATCTGTAGCAAGCTACAGTTTGGATTGCAGTCTTACCTAGTGTTAGTTGCACCTGGAGAATTTCAGATGCATTGTGTTGGGCAACTAGCCTGGTGGTGTGAATATCCTTGGTGAAAATGGACACTCTTCCACCTTTAGCATTTTGGTCCTGGTTTGGTGGCTGAAATGTGTGGTAAGACTTGTAGCCTATTATTGCAGGGGTGCGCTCTGGAGCCTTGAACCAGGTCTCAGTTACTGCACAAATATCAATGTTCTCCATTTTTAGGAATGCCTCAAGAGAGTGCATTTTGAGGTTTAGACTTCTAGCATTGAGTAGCACTACCTTCAGATTTCTCATGTTTGTACCTGTTACGATGGTGGTTTTGTCCTTTGAACTTTGCCTAAAAAAGGCACTATAGGGGTGGCAAGAGCTTTAGCCAGTAACCTGGGCAACAGGTGCAGACCATCTCTAGCATAGCATCGTGGTCTGTCGATCATGTCGTCCCAGGCATACAGATACTGGATCCTCTTTGAATGACACCAGAAGCTTAGCCAATTGTTGAAATCAATCATTTTGTCCTTATACTGTGGTATTATTCTGGGCGAAGGCAGAATGCTACTCAGGGCTAGGGTCATACCTGCTGGGGCCACATGATCTGAGAGCTCTTCCATGTCTCTTTTCATGTAGTCCAGGGAGGTACATCTCAGGTCATTCACTCCAACATGGACAATGACAGAGTAATATTTGTACTTTGTTGTGGAGTGACTTCAGCACATGCATTATGTGGTGAATCCTGGCACCCCGACAGGCAGCTAACTGTAATTTTCTCCTTGTTCAGCCTGGTGAGTGGGACATCTGTGTGCCTGACTATAGAGTCACCTATGACTAAAGTGTTGGGTACTTTTTCTTGCCTTAGGGGTTGTTGTTAGGTGGCACACTGGTGTTGTGAACTATGTGACTCTTTGGTTGTGATTGGTGTTTGAGTTTCAGCTTCGGAGGTCCTTGTTGCTTGGGCAGGTTACTGTTAAGGGCCTCTGCATATGAGGGTTTAGTGTTGCTATGTGAGGGTGTTGGTGGTGTGGGTTTAGTAGGGCTATGTGTTGCTTGAGGTGCAGTGCAGGTGTTAACCTTCTCCTCTTGATTTTCTAGCACAATCTTTGGTGGAGAGATGTTTGTTTTCAGTTTGGCTATGTAAGTGCATTTCTCGCAGGTTGTAGTGTTGGGTGGTAGGAGGAAAGGGTTGTTTATGTACATGAGGCAATTGCTGCATTGCCCCAGTATGCCCAGATTCACCAGGTTGACAGGAGAAATCACCGGAAGCTGACCCTTGGAAACGCTTGGTTTGGTGCTTTTTTTGTAAAGTACAAGAGCTGTTTTCCCTTACCTTAGCATGGTACTTTGTAATTATAGGCTGTTTAGTACCTACAATTAATTTCTCCTTATTAACAAAGAAAGTTGAGTGCTTGTATCAATGAAAGGCTTCCTAGTGCTTTACAGCAGATTTTGGAGCAAGTGCTAGTCACAGGGATGCTTCAAGGTAAGATGAAAAAAAAATGGTTTATCCTAAACACTGCAGTGTGCACTAGAGGAGTTAGATGCGAAAGTAGGTAACTTAAGTTTTACCTGTCTAAAACGTTAAGTTTTAGTGGAGAATCACTACTTTTAAAACAGAAATATAGACTGAAAGGGGGTGGTCACTTTTGTATTCTGGTACTATGGAATACAGTAGGATGGCCAATAAATTTAAATAGTTGAAGGGGAGTGATTTCACAAAAATGATAATTTTGTGCTTACTCACACAAGCCAGTAAAAGCAGACAAGAAATGAGATATATGGTGAAATTAACATAAGGGGCAGGCAACTAGAAAGACAGTGGTGTTTAAGAACACAACATTAACCAGGTGGGAGGGTGGGAAAATATTTCTGCCTGACTCACAAGAGACAGAGCTGTTGTCTCTTTTCAAGTTTTAATATGCAGTTTAAAAGCGGAATACAAGCAAAACACAAGGTAAAGAAAACAAATCACAATATTAAAAAGAAAAAGGCAATAAAGTAATACAAAATACAACAAATAAAAAGCAAACTAACCTTTCCCTCTCAGCAAAGTGTAGCAGAGTCTGGGTGACCCTTTCTAGTAAAGCTCTGAAATGTTTTATTTTACCCCTTAAATAGAAGGTTTAGTTCCTAGCTCTACCCCCTCAGTTCACAGATGATTAACCTTAACTGACCTGTTATATCGTATGTGTGAGTCCTTCATTGATCTGTTTTGATTTCTGCCTGACTCACAAGATAGCTGTGGTCTCTTTTCAAGTTTTAATATGCAGTTAAAAGCAGACTACAAGTAAAGCACAAGGTAAAGAAAACAAATCACAGTATTCAAAATAGAAAAGGGCAATAAAGTAATACAAAATACAGCAAATAAAAAGCAAACTAACCTTTCTCTAACAGCAAAGTGTAGCAGAGTCTGGGTGAGCCTTTCTAGTAGGACAGATAATATAACCTGGACACTAGCTTGTTAGCCAGCAGTCCGAAAGCCTAAAGAATTCTTAAGTGTAACTTTAATACTAGGTAGTTGTGAATATAACCAATAATTTATTGTGCAAGTAGGTACTTCCAACTATGGGCTAGTGGCTGTGTTTGGCAAAATTTCCTCAAAGGGTGGGCAACATCCAGTAATATACCTGAGTCACAGACTTCAACTAAGAAAATGAAAGAATCATATGCAGCTGCAGGAAAGGAGTGTTAGGGAAAAACTCCAGACATTTTATATGGCAGGATATTCATAGTATAATCCCTTAAAGTGGTTGTGCAGAGCTACAAAGCAAAGCAGTAAGCTTCATAGCTACAGTTTGGGACTGCAGTCCTGTTATAAGATTCAGTACGAGAATGTTGTTAATCGTCTTAGAAGGAGTTTGGGATTTCATTGTTATAGCATGAGCATTTAGCATAGAATTATTGCCAGTAGTGTTAATGTAGGTAATTTGTCTAAGTAAGGAATTGGATAGTGTGACTTCAAAATAAATGAGTTTACTTTAAACTGAATTTCTTGTTGGCATCTAAACAAAATTCAACTGAGTATAGGAAGGAGGAAGATATATGAGGAAAAGTACAACAAAAGAAAATGCATGAGAAGTGAACTAAGTTACACTACAGCTGTACTGAATCAAAAGTAGGACATAACTCTTTAAAATAAAACAAGCAAAAAAAGCTGCATTATTGTTGCTTTTGCACTAAAATGCAATATAATTTGTAAAAGAGGTATATACGTGCACCACTAGTCACCAGTAAATTGCATTAAAATTTAAAAATAAGCTAATCTTTGCTTCCCAGATGTGTGCAGTGTTTCAGGAATAATATATCTTGGAGATACTGTAGTAGAACATGTTATTTCCTTATTTAGTATCTGGCTTGCTAAATATAATTTTTTCCTTTTACATCAAACTGTAAAAAAATTCCACAATTTGAATCAATGTAAAAGCCACAGGAAACACTCATTTGACTAACATAAGGAGAAGCAGACTTACTACAATTCAGTTACTAGATCTGCCTGCTTGCGTACAGACTTCAAATTAAGTTAGTCCTTTTCTCAACTACATGTAAGGATTCTAAAATGTTATTCTTATTCTGAAAACAAAATACAAAGTACATAGCTCATTTATTTATTTATTTATTTGACATTTGTTTACTGGGAAAGTCCGACTGGGAATGAATCCATTTTCAGAGGAGGTCCAGACAGAAAAGCTCCACAGTACAATGTAAACAGAATTGCAAATCAACATTGGTTACAACAACTAAAACAATCACACAGGAGTACAATTTGTGGATACAATAAAAGAGGAAAATTAACAAATATAAAACAAGCAATAAAGCTGAACATACATTATATAGAAGATAGAAGAGACTTCCTAATATGCATGTATGTTACATAATAATGCATGAAAATATATGACAGAATAAGCAATAAGTCAAAAAAAAACTATATACACTTTCTGGAAAGAGACTTAGGTAGTACATTTCAGTCATAATTTCTGGGATAGATAAAGCTTAGTATAAGACTAGAGAGAAGGAACATTAGAAGGTAAAGGAATTATAGAAATGTTAGGCTGGAAAGTATGTCTTTAGTTACAATCAGTTAAAACAGTCAGTGGCTGTTTAGCTCATAGGAGGTGTTGTTAGATATTATTTGTCTGTTTAAATTTGACTGAGCATGGAATAAGGGTTTACATACACTTTGTACATAGTATTTGTTCTACTTGTGTTTTCTTTCTCCTGACATACATTATGGTGCAAGCTCAATGCTACTATACAATGCTGAAATCGTGTTACATAATTATTTTCTGTTTTTTCTTTGCCTATTCATATACTATAACTTTCATTGTATTGTCAAATTCTCTGTGAGCTTGGGTTGTGGCTGGAAAGGGTCAGTAGTCCAGTCTACCTATCTGGTCAACTGATAGAAATACATAAAAAATAAATAAATAAATATTTATTTTCAATTTCTTGTGCAAGCTTTGTATTGACTGCTTATTCACTTCTAATGAAAAAAGCTTTAACTAATGAATTATTATGAATGCATTTTAGTACTCATCTTAAATGTTATCTGCTTTTTAAAGAGTGACTTTGAAGGGTGCATTGCTACAATTTAAATATTTAGATGTCAATTTATTTTAAGAGCAAAGAGCAATGCCTATTCTTGATTTGTTTGTTTTAACAAAAACTTGAGAAGGAGATGCTGGGGCATTATCATTTATTTACCCATTCTATAAAATCCTGAGAGTGTATGTATGCAAAATAATAATGGCCACATTTTATGTTTTATTGGTAAGATTGCATAGAGAGATACCAGACTTTTTTTTGGTGGGTGACATATTAAAATGTAATTATTATAAGTCTGATCTGTATCTGTGCTGTGTAAAGCTCATTTTGGGTATTTGTGTGTGGCAAAGCGTGAATGTTACCCAAGGAAGCAGGGCACATTTACTGTACACCCTTAAAGTCAATTGATTTTTGCATATTAACAGGTACCTCTGGTGGAATTTAACTCCATGTTTTTGATTCTGTCACCTACATTTTTAAAGATAGTGTTGACGGCATTCAATCCCATATAATATGTCAGTAGTTTTCAAAGAAAAGAAATGTAGAAGACTTTAATGCAAGAGAAAGTTAATAGTAACTGACACCCCTCCCCATTAGCTTGATTGATTTTGAGACATTAGCAATTACTTACTCCCATGAGAACTATAAGCTAACTGCCCTGAATGCCATGTTAAGCCTAGTCAATAACTTGTGATCTGAATCAAACCCTTTACTTTGTGCTTATGAGGAGAAGACCTTAACCATTATGCAAGGTCTTCATGTGAAGCACTTAATCTAAGAACAAACTTCTTTCTTGAGATGATTTTTGGGTTTGGATCAAACAGTATTAAAAAAGTTGGAAGTCAGAAAACTAGACAAGATTCAAAGTTCATACATAATGACCCTGATTCCAAAAGACTTGCTCTCAGTGTGACCATTTAAACTGAGATCAGGCTGAAAGCAGGTGTTTTGAAATCTGGTTCCCACAGTAAGTCTTTTTATAGATAGGCCTTACACCAAAGTTAGTTACTTACATTGACAGCAAGTCTTTCAGAATCAGGGCAGACTTACACTGAGAGCATGAGAGCAACTCTTTTATAATCTGGCCCAATACTTTGTTAGTTAGAAAATACTAAATACATGTGCAAGAAATGTACGTAATATATATATATATATATATATATATATATATATATATATATATATATATATATAAAATAAATATAGATCATATTGATATTCGCTAAAATATGGAACAATCACTCAAATCTTTGCGTTTGGTATAAAAGTTCAAGGTTTAAAGGAAAATCAAGCAATATAGGTAGTAGTTTAGCTCAGCCAAAAAGAACCACCAAACGGATTATGTACAGAAAGCAGTACAGCTAAATAGTGAAACAACAGGTCTATATGAAGAGCATATGGAAGTCTTTCAACTGGTCTTTTCAGACAAAAAGAATAAAGAGGCAAACTGGGAGAAATGGCAGATGTTTTATGTTAAGGGGAAAGAAGAAGAAATATTTATCTTTTCTTCGAAAATGGTCAAGCATAAAAGTACGAAGATTGCTGTTACAGGGGCTAGAACAAATATGAAAGGCAAGATAAAAGCTGAAGAGAAGCTCATAAGAAACAACATGGAAGGCATATACATAGTACAGTATAGTAACAATATGAGTCAGACAAATGCGAAATGTCATTGTGATATTTAGTATTTATAAAAAATATAAATATGAAAGAATTACACATGGGTTTGTGAAAAAGAAAAGCTGAGAAAAGTTCGTACCTGGAGTTAAAGGTATAGATTGCACATACTGCTCCAGTCTGAAACAATGGCAATTACAACAACTGTTACTAGTTTTTAATGAATGGTATAAGAAAGTTATAATTGAGTATACATGTACATATGCCAGTATAATTACATTTTTAAGGAAAAGGAAAAAAAAAAGAGAAAGAAATTCTGAATAACTGGAGACTAAACTTGCTGAATAATGATTGTAATGCACTGGTTAAAATGTTAAAGGATACAATACAATGTAAATTAAGAGTGGATAGCAGAGGAAGTGATATGAATTACCCCTTGGAGAGGTATTACAGAAATGTTGTGTGCTATTAAAACTGTTAACAGTAATGAGAACTTTGATCTGGATATTAGTTGTGAACACAGTGTATCATTGGCAGATGCACAATAATATATTCAATGTGTTGGATATACATACACACAGTTATACTGTGGAAGAGCAAAATATCATTAAATCAAACATAAAACAGTTAGCATGATTTTTCAAACTACCACACTATCAAAAATGCACATCATCATAAAATGAAAGCACATTCCTTTTGCAAGATTTACACTAAAACACCACCATAATACCAGTCTGTAAGTGATTTGTTTAGCAATAGTTTTTTTTAAGTTAATGTGTAGGATTAGGGTTTATTATGTATTTATTTGACATTTGTTTACCGGGGTGGTCTGACTGGGTCTACAGAACCCGTTTTCAGCAGAGGCCCGGGGAGAATAGCTCCACATACAATACAATACAAATACAGTAAAATACAATACAATAGAAATTACATTAGAAATACTATACAAAAAATAAGTTGAAAGAACAAACGGTTACAAGATGTTGTAGTATATTACTACACAGCTAGACAATTCTATACAGTTAAAACATTACAGACCATAATAGTCACTCTCATCATACATGATGTAGATAGTGTCCAAAAAAACGTACATAGGTGCTGTAATGTGTAACACTGACTGTTATAGTACATGCAAATAGAATGTTAGTTTCAGTTAGGAAAATAGCAGCCAGCAAATTACTGATGCAGATAGATAGTGAGAGAGAGTTAAAAAGAATAGAATCAATAAAGCCTGAGCAGTAGCTTAAGGATATGGTATAGAAACAGAGAAGGCATTAGAAGAGCTTTATGATCTTGCAGTCTGTGAGGGATTGAAGTGTGACAGAAGAGGAAGACCTGAGCATTAGGCAGGCAGGCAGGGTTATTGTCAGATTGAGGGTTATGCATTATTAACATGGACAGAGTACCTTCGCACAAGCGTATACACACACACACACACACACACACACACACACACACACACACACACACACACACACACTCGTACAGCCTCACATTTCTTACTTCCTGCAATGCTAACTGCCTCACTGCTGACATAGATAACAACAGATGAATACTATAAAATGGCATGTTCAGCCCCACTATTCTGTTCTGAAACGGTATGGTAGTGCTTGTGTATGAATCATTTTATCATACTCTTTTGATCTCCCATAATTTTCAGTGTCTTATGACATTTGCATATATTAATCTTCGTCATTTTCTGCATAGTTATTGTGGTCTTTTAATAAGTATAATGCATTATAAAGGCTCCTGAATACCAATAGTTTAACAATGATTTTTCACGTTGCTTTAATTATGTGTCTTTCTCATTCATACTGGTAGTAAAAGACATAAAACCTGAAAAATGTTATAAATGTTATTTGTTGAACCTTTGTTGCTATCATTCTACATGTTAACATAGCTCTGTTGCAAAGCACTATGACTGATGAATATACATTAATCATATGCACATGAATCTGCAAGACTATAAATGAAAACTGCCTGCTGAGAATACTAAAGAGCTGCATTTATAAACACTAGAGGAATTTGTGTTAGGCACACTGGTTCACAAATTCACTGCAGTTCTGTGTCTGTCTATTTTTCCTGAGGACATACTTGAAACTAGTTCCAGCTCTCTGAAGTATTTAGGACATACTTTCTGAAGAGTAAACATAAGAAAGACAAGACACAAGGCAGGTTTTGATCCATGGTCACGTGCATTGCATACAGCTATCAAAAATCTGAAAGAACATGTTCATCCTTGTGTTACTTAACCAATCTATTCACTGTCATTGTTATCTTTTTACCAGATAAAAGCATAAAGTGATTATCTCGGTGCAACAAACTGAAATGTCTCAAAATTCGGCACTTCATGAAGGAAACTTAAGTTCTAAATTTATTTGCGCAAGAGACTACTTACAGGACAAGAACTGCAACTTCTTAGGTAAGCCATTTGAGAATAATGAAAACCTAATCCACATGGTTGCAGAAATGAATACTGAAACAATAATAGAGCAATCAAAAAACTGTATAAATCTCTTGGAAAAACACTCATCTTATGCAGGAAAAGAAGGAATGGAAAATAAACTTAATGGTGTTCTTAAAGCTGTGACAACAGATGAGCTAAATCACTCTCCCTCAGAATGTGGTAATTATGTGCCAGAAGGAACAGACATTTGCTCTACAGGCAAGCAAAACATTATCAAATGCCCTGCCAAAGATGAGTGCAATAAATCAGCTGGGTCTCCCTTAGAAGACATTGGATATGCCAGCAGTTCATTGAGTATTGACAGTCCAGACAGCAGTACTGGAAATGTTTGGGAAGGGGAAGGGGCAACTATACCTGATAAAAATATTTTGGAAAATGAGATTCATAGTAATGATGCAGACAGTGATTCTTCCTCAGACTCTGAAACTTTACTTCCTACTATTCTGGAGGCTGTACAGGACCTGCAGGACCATAAGATATTCAAGGAGAGGGAAAAAGAAAAGCATCAGGTTCAGCTAATCATGTACCGTAGACTTGCATTACTTCGCTGGATCCGTAGTCTCCAGCAAAAAGTCATTGATCAGCAGAATCGCTTGCAAGCAAGCTATGATACTATACTGGACAATCGGAAAGAATTACTGAAATACATCAGAAGAGGTACAACACTCCAAGAGGACATCAATGTGCAAAACTGACTCAGCTAATTCTGGCAAAAATTATGGTTCTATAACAACCTGCATCTGTTTATATAAATGTACTTTATTATTTTATACCAGTTTCTTTCAATGTTGCATGCTTATGATGATCCAAACATCAGCAGTTTTCATTTTTTTTTAATTTTTGCTTACTATATTTCTGCATAACAGCTAAGGTGAAAAATTAAAAGTTCATTCAGCTAACTGTTGCACTGGAAAACTCAGTCCAATATTTGACATGCTGCCCATATGCACTAGATATTGAACCATATCTACAGGTACCATAATCAATAGTCTAATTTCATTGTCAAATATTTAATACTGCTGTTTCACTCACTTTGCACCCTAAAATTATGAAAATGTATTTTATTGTTTAGAGTGAGCAACCAAGAAACAGACTCTGTGCCCCACTTTTTAGAATATATTATGTCAATAGCTGAAGGGTGATGTGTTACCATATTGCGGACTATTACAGTGTGGTACCAAGTCTTCTGGTGTGTTATGTTCACATTATAATGGTTTCTGTGAGATAATGCTTGTTTTTCAGCTCTATGGTGCAGTAATAATATATACCAATCTGTACACAGTCTCCTTTCAACATTCATATCCTATAAATGAACATGCCTTCTCCTGAGCTTCTCTCATTTAGTACACATTCCAGCACATGATACAAAGAATAGGAGTTCCAGCACTTTTGCTGTATTTCAGAGCAAACCTTTGCGTGATTTATTCTTTTAATTTATGTGGCCTGCCTATGAAGCTAAATGCATACAACTATGTGCTGCTTAAATTTGCTACAATTGTAAAAATATTTACATTCTTACATGCTCCATGTGGTATGTGAAAGGTGAGAGGAGGAAACATGGCTGTGCATTTCAAACAGTGTAAACCAAAGACAGATCAGGTATACTGCTGCCATTCCAGCTGCCAGTATAGGCATAGCTCTCTTTTTCAGGGGTAGGTACACCATGCTTTGTGAGGAGGACAGATGCAAGCAAACCATCACAGTATAAATGTGTTATTGTCTAAAGACGGCTAAAATTTTTATCTCCTCTTTTTCAAATCAAAGCTCTACAAGTAAAGCTATTTTAACACTAGTAAAAAAGAATCATACAATTTACAGTTTGAGACATTTTATTTTCATAATTTACAGCTTAATGGAAATAAATTATCATGAAACATCATGCTGACTTTGCACTGTTAATAATTACAATGCCTGTTTAACTCTGTTGCATAATACTTACTGTTATAAATATGGCGGATGTTTAAACTGCATCTCATGTTACCCTCATATCTAATGTAATTGAGCACAATTTTTTTGTATGTGTATCACTGAACTAAAATTTTAGCTAAGTTATTTGAATGTTTGTTTACAAATGGTTTTAGTTTTTCTTTTTCTTTCCTGGTCTTGCATTGAAAAAAAAAACACTGTAAACATCCAAAGTGCTTTTTATTTTATTAATTTCTCTACCACCCCCCATGTTATGCTGTTCTGTATTTCCTATCAGTATTAAATCATAGGCCTATATTCTTTTGACACTATTGGAGACAATGTGCTTAGCATGGATATTCCTAAACATGACCTACCCAAGCTTCATAAAACCCTCTCCTTGCAAGGGATTCCATGTGTACTATCCATGTCTGTTTATGCCGCTATTACATAGCAGAAATGCGTACATAGAATGCATGTCATAGTTAACGCTTAACTCATTCAGTGGTGGCTTTTAACGATTACAGTCATCTCTTTAGGCCTTGTTTCTTCAAAACCTTAGTCATTATATTTGCATGCTTGTAATGCACTAAATGTATATGACTGCATTAAAACATGCCATCTATTGTAAGAATGAAGAAATAAATCAAATAAAACCAGTTGTCTGCGCTGAACTGCAGTAGTTTGTGTCCCTTGCTGTGCAATTTGCATTCGGAGTTCTGAGCTGTATATAAACCCTAAATACATGGCCTTATAAATTATCTATATGGTTTATTTCACTTTGCATAGTGAATATCAACCATTTTTTTGCTGACAGTCAGCTGTTACCCTACATTCCTTGTACAACTTTATCTCACTTTTTCAGTGAAACCCAGGGCAAGAAAAAGTCAGCAGAATTGGAAAGTACCATAGAAAAACAAGGCCTTTGATTTGCATTGTGCTTGTTCGTGCACTTAACATGTAGTTCATGATATATAAAATTGTAAATAATTCTAGCTGTCAACAAGCTTAGCAATAACTTCAGTATCATTACCTGCAAATTCCTCCATGTCAGTGCCCCATGCAGGAAATTGCAGGTAATGATGCAATTTCCTCCATGTCCCTGCCCCATAGAGGAAATTGCATCATTATCTGCAATTTCTTTCATGGGACATGAACATAAACACACACACACGCACACACGCACACACGCACACACACACACACACACACACACACACACACACACACACACACACACACACACACACACACACACACACACACACACACACACACGCACACACACGCACACACACACACACACACACACATACATTTTCAGACTAACTGTGTGTCACAGGGGCTTTCCTAGAACAGACCTCTGTACTATACTGACATCACTAAAGGCAGTTATATAGCTCAGACCCATCAACATGTGCATTCATAGATGAGGTGCTGTGAATACAGCATAATATAGTATAGCCCTCATCACTGAACACAGTCCTATACAATATGGGAAAACTGCCTCCATGTGCAGCAGTCGTCCTTATCACATTTTCCAGTTCAAAATTTGATACAATAACGTTTAGAACTATTGTAATCCAGATGGAAGTCTAGCAAATCTAGCAAATATTTTGATTTTACTTGTTTACAAATGTCTGGCCATATTAATCTTTTACACTAAAGTACTATTGTATTGTCATAGGTTCATATAATCTACATGACAGATCTGTTCAAGGACCATTAAAGCCTTGTCACCTCCCACCCTCCATATTGCACCCCCGACTACCAGGAAGTTAGGACGATTATGCAAAACAGACATGGGGAGAATTTGAATCTGAGAAAGTGAATAAACAAGGTTCACCTTAAAAGTGATGAGTGTTCCCTTCTGTTTATTCCAGAGATGGGTTACATTTTGGGAGCTGAATCTATCATGCCAACCTATTTATCTGTAAGTGAAGATATAAATCCTTAGTATAGGTGTTTGTGGTGCTATTAGTTTGAGAATATGTAGGAGTGATGTGATTGTCAAAGGAGAGGGAATTGTCAGTGAAGGTACCAAGATCCCTGATGACTTGAATCAGGTTGGAGATGTCAGCTGATTATGAAACATGTCATGGAACAGCTTTGTTTTCCAGATTTGGCCAATACTGTATTTTTGCATGTAGTTTGAATTGATTTTCTTCACACCTGTTATCTCTAAGGAATAGACCAAACTGTAGTAAAATGGGGTCTATATTACAAGATCGATGTTTGAAGACATCGGACAACATGTGGCCGACACCATATGGTCGATGTCTTCAAACATCGACCTTATAAAAAGACAAAAAAGAAAAGAAAAAAGTACCCTAATGGGGTTCAGCAGGGAGGCAAGCCCCTCTGCATCCACCACGTGGGGGGCTGTGTCCTCCACAATCCCGGCTACATAAATATACCAACTACGAGACCGCACTACATTGCAGTAAATGGAAATCTCCCCTTATGGAGATTTCTGTTTACACACTCGAGATTCTGAGCATTCGATATTCTCGTGTTGACAATGTCAGATTCGACATTGTCGGCTTTTGAGAATATAATATTGACCCGTAAAATGCTATTGAATTTGAGCAAACATACTTTTTTCTTTTCTTTTTTGTCTTTTTATAAGGTCGATGTTTGAAGACATCGACCATATGGTGTCGGCCACATGTTGTCCGATGTCTTCAAACATCGATCTTGTAATATATACAGAACATTTAATTAGCTATAAGACTGTATTTTTGGTCTAATGATTAGAGAAGTAAATACCAATTAGGAAAGGTCCTGAGGGATATCTCATCTCCCTTTTACTTTCTGAAGTGGCCCCAGATGTTTTATGTGTGTTCTCTCTGGCAGCCCCTTTGCTATCTACCTCACAATATACAGACTGATGTTGACCTTAACAGTCAGTAAGTGGAATTACACTAAAGGCTTTACCCAGCTCAAGCTGTGCTGTGGGAAACGTGTGGTTGTCATCCACAACCTCTGTGACCCCTTTGAAGAAGTTCACTAGGCTGAGTTGGCATGACCTAGGCTTGGTGAAGCAGAGATGGTGAACATGAAGTGGAATGAGGTTATCTATGTCTGTGTTTACACAATCTCATTTGATGCGTTCCATGGTTTTGTAAATTGGATTCATTAGGCTAATGTGACTGTACTTACCAGCGTCATAAATAGGACCTTCTTTTGCTACACTTCAGATACATACCTATACACAGTCTTTGTAAAAATACTTTAGGAGGGACTCTGATAGGGCATGTTTGGCATTAGTAATTAGTCATGCAGGAATATTATTTGGGACAATGGACATGGCAGCTTTGGCTTTGGTGAGGGTGGTCATGACTGATCCATAGTAACCGTTGGACGGAGTTGGAACAAAACTATTCATGGAATAGCTATAAATGTAGCTGGTATGAAATTAGCACTAGATGCATTTGCTAATATGCTAGCAGTATACATTGGGCCAAAGTGGGTATTACCATTGTGGTTTAACTCAAAGCACTGTTGGGAACTATTTCTTAATTTTTATACACAGCTGAAGAATGATTTGCAATTATCATAGGCTTTCCCTGTTATTCTGTTTTCAGTTTATGTTGACTTTGACCTTCCTAATGATGATTTCAGCTCTTTACTGATTTTCCTGTTGGGGTCCATCAGATTAGTAGATTGCAATTTGTTGCTGGCATTTAGGATTTTTTTCTTTTGTTGTAGAGTTTATTTATGTGGGTAGATAACCAAGTCAAGAGGAATAAATGGAGAGATAATGGAGTGTCTGACAAATACTGATACTCTCTTGCAGCTACTTATGGTGGGTCTAAAGTGTGATAAGGACTGAACCTGGGTTTAGTGGGAAATCTCTGCACTGATGCTATGTTTGTGTTACTACAGTAACATGGATGTGTTCAAGTAGCAGAAGAGTGTTATGAGCAGCCATCTTGTTATTTAGATATCCAGCACAGATATGGTCAGGATTAGTATCTAGTGAGCTGTTTTTTGGCGTGCTGTGATGTCCAAGGATGGCCTGTACATAAAAAAGGAAATACAGGGGCAGTAAAAGCTTTGCTCAGTATGCACAAGCAATGATACTAAAGTTGCATGCCATCCTTTGCAAAGAAAGTAAGTCTGTACAAGCGGACACATGCAGGGATCTCCTAGAAGTACACCAGCTACTTAGCCAATTATTAAATAAACTCAATTATCTTTTTTTTTACTCTGAGCATCATATGGATATGGTAGACTTTGACTCAGGACAAGAGTATAGCCTGTGTTGGATGCACGCATACATAGGTCCATCATGTCTCTCTCTCTCTCTCTCTCTCTCTCTGTATGCTCCTTTGAGTTGAACACTTACATTCATTCATACTCACATGGACCACTACCAGATCCTGGCACTGGAAATATGATTGACTATCATCTTATTCTTATCAAGACTAGTGAAACTAGAATCCATATGTATAACAATGCAGTCTTGCATTACTTAGACATTTACATCTACAGTCCCAATACCACATCAAACAAACTAGAAATCTAAAAAACTTTGACCCCTCAATTCTTAATGAAATCCTGAGAAATATCAATTGGAATCCTCTAAAAATATGTCCCCTAGATGATGCTGGCGAGCTCTTTAGCCCAACATTCCTTAACACCTTAAACAGACTAGCCCCATTAAGGAAAAAAGAGCAAAGACTAAGCACACTGTCTGGCTCTCCAAAGCTACCAAGAAAACCATGAATATCAGGGACAAAATCTGGAAAAAATGGCTGAAGTACAAAAACCCCAATGATCTCCTAGAATTTAAACAGCTCCATAATCAAACAAAGTGTCTTGTTATTAATGACAAAAAAATATCTAAACCTCCAAAAAATAGCAAACAAAATCCAAATAAATTTTGGAGCTCTAGCTCATCCTTAATTAACCATGGAACCAAAAATAACCCTGCCCCTTCCCAGATAAAAAAATGGAAGAAATAACCACCCCCTTCAACTCATATTTAATTGAAACTATAGATAAACTCATCACCACCTTTGCCCAAACTAACTCCAATTTCAACTGCCATCCAGTTCCACCTCATGTACAAGTCACTATAAACTCCACCCAACCCACCTTTTTCTTCAAGTGTCCCATGTTCCCACCATCTGGAAAAAAGCATATATACTTCCTCTTCACAAAGGAGGTAACAATGCCGACATCCTTAAATGCCATCCCATCACTATTCTCTCCCCTCTCTGGAAAAATGTATTCACCATCAGCTACTCAACTTTCTACTGCAAAATCATCTCCTATCTCAAACCAGGCATGGGTTTCGGCCGTGCCACAGCACAGCCACAGCTCTTATTTCCTTTATGGACATAGTTAATCAAGCCAGAATCAATGATAAAATTGTATCCTCATTGTTTCTCGACCTCTCTAAAGCATTTGATACAATGTTCCACTCTCCACTCCTCATTAAATGTTCTGATCTAGGTATCCCCCCAACTCTTAACCAGTTTGCTAACTACTTAAACAACAGACAACAATCCACCAAATGGCTCAATTCTTCCTCTCCATTTCTTGTGTCCCCCACAGGAGTTCTGCAGGGCTCCATTTTAGGACCCCTTCTTTTCAGCATTTTTGTAAACAACTTTTACTCCACTCTAAAAATTGGGTCTGTTATGCAATATGCAGATGACTCAACCATTATCTGTTTGGCTATATCTACAACTGAACTTCTACAAAAAACCCAAGATGCCTTTGCTTCTACTGAAAACTGGATGGCTAATAATCACCTAGCGCTAAACCCAAACAAAACTAAATTACAATTTTTCACTCCCCAAAAAAATCTCTTTATCAACAACACTGACTTTATCATTCACTCTCAAAATAATAACACTAAAGAAGTTATCTCCCATACAAAACTACTCGGAGTGACTATAGATGACCTCCACATCCACAATAATATCAAAAAACACACCAAAAATTAGGCACCCTCTACAGGCATAAACAATTCATCAGCTGCAGTGGAAAGCATACCCTTGCCTCAACCCTTCTCCTTCCATCTCTCTTGTATGGTGCCCCCCTCCTCACCAATATCCATTCCTCCCAAAAAACTAAACTCACAACCTGTTATAACAAGGTCATCAAATTTGCGACCAACACAAAATATTCTTCTCATCACTGCATCTCTATACACAGCTTAACTGGCTTAAATTTCCACATTATCTAACTTACCTGCAACTACTCACAGCACACAAAATTATATAAAAACCCACTGATTGCACAGCCCCCTCCTCTGTGTTAACCCACTACCACCCAAACAGGCCACTCAGATCCAAAAATCAACTTCTCTTGCAAGTACACAAACCAAAACTTACACCAAGTGACATACTCTATTCCTTTTCTATTGCCAAGCTATGGAATTCTCTCCCAATATCTATCAGAACCTCAAGCAAAATTGCCTCCTTTAAAATATCTCTGCAGCAGCACCTCTTCTCCCAATGGTAATGTAGCTGCCCTACCTCTCAATCCTCCATTACCTGATTCCTCACCTCCAACAACATACTTCGCCTCCCCTGCCGCTACACCCTTTGCACTCTTCCTTATCACTACGTTTTCACATCTACTCTATCTAAATATTTCTCTCCATCTCATAACGTACTTTATACTCACTGACACACTACTGAACCCACTGGACTGTAAATATCTCTGTATGACTGCCTTATCTCTACTAAATTTCAAAATGTACTGTGCCTAACCTTGCTTGTATTTCAAACTATTTTAATCAGTAAATATCTCATTACATGATTCATCATATACTGATCTTGCACACTAGCTTTTTTCTCCATATAATACCTTTCAAAAATGCTGATTTGTGTACATTACCTTTGCCTTTGTACAATCATATTGTAAATACATATATGTTAATATGCATTCCTATTGTATGTCTGTATAAAACCTCTAGTTCTTTGCTTTAATATTACATATATCTAACAATTTCTAAGATTTTCTTTTATATACCACTATACTGACTTACTGTTGGAGCTTTTTTCCCCAGGCATCCACTGAAAATGGGCTCTTTAGGCCCAGTGGACTTTCCCAGTAAACAAATGTGAATAAATAAATAATAAATAAATGACATGTACATATGTAACAGAAGCAGATGGTTTAGGGTTTGCAATGTTGTGTCTCCTTGTACTAAATGACTTTATATTATGCATGCTAGGTGAGGGTGGTGGCATAATAATTGATTTGAAGTTGAGGCTTGGTTGTCCTGATTTTGTGAAGCTCTAGGAGTGATTTCTGCACATACTCAGCATATGTAAATGCAATGTGTGCATTTACCGGTAAAGCTGGGGTTGTGAGAAGCTTACCTGTTATTGTTTGGGTGAGAGGATGACCTCCAGGTTGTGTAACTACTTCTCACCGATGTTATCATAAAGATCAGGTAGTAGCTGCTGGTTACTGGTAAGAATTAGGCAGTCATTACATAGCCTGATAACAACACATGTCAAAAGGCTGGTTACAGACACAGTAAAAGAAGGCTGAACTTCCATATTGGCCATATAAGAAGACAGTTAAATGCCACCAAAGATATGTGGTTAAGATAGATTTTAATTAACTTGGCTGATACCTCAAGGATAATGTAGTTTTACATAAATTTACTGATACTTTAATACACTAGTAGCAAATCAATGTGCAAGGCATGCTGATATTTTAATGCATTATTAGTTAAAATATCTCCTTACTAGAAACCCAAGATTTGCAGCTGAAAGCCCTCCAGGTGTAGTATCTCTAAAGCCACTGAGGCCCTGATCGCTTTGGGCCCCCCCCACTTGACTGAGCAAGGAATCCTCCCACTCCAGCCAAAAGCAAAGAAAACTCTAACCAGCAATCATCCAAAAATAGACTGTAGCCCCTGGTTTAACTCAAGGAACCTTGTGTTGCTGCTTGTGTAGTAGCCACTGAGGACCTGATTGCTTTGGGACCCCCATCCCCCACTCGTGTGAGCAAGGAATCCTATCACTACAGCTAAAAGCAAAGAAAACTCTAACCAGCAATCATCCAAAAATAGACTGCAGCCCCTGGTTTATCTTCAGTAACTTTGTTGTTGCCGCTTGTGTAGTAACCACTGAGGACCTGATCGCTTTGGGTCCCACTCCCCACTTGTGTGAGCAAGGAATCCTCTCACTCCAGCTAAAAGCAAAACAAAACTCTAACCAGCAGTCATCGAAAAATAGACAGCAGCCCCTGGTTTAACTCCTGGAACCTTGTTGTTGCCACTTATGTAGTAGCCACTGAGGACCTGATCACTTGGGGTCCCCCACCCACTTGTGTGAGCAAGAATCCTCTCACTCCAGCTAAAAGCAAAGAAAATACTAACTAGCAATTATCCAAAAATAGGCTGCAGCTCCTGGTTACACTCCAGAAACCTTGTTGTTGCTGCTTGTGTAGTAGCCACTGAGGACCTGATTGCCTTGCCCCCCTCCCCCCCACTCACATGTGTGAGCAATGAATCCTCTCACTCCAGCTAAAAGCCAAAAAACTCTAACAAGCAATCATCCAAAAATAGACTGCAGCCCCTGGTTTAACTCCAGGAGCCTTGTTGTTGCCGCTTGTGTAGTAGCCAATGAGCACCTGATCTCTTTCGGTCCCCCCCACGTGTGTGAGCAAGGAATCCTCTCACTCCAGCTAAAAGCAAAGAAAACTCTGACCAGCAATCATCCAAAAACAGACTGGAGCCCCTGGTTTAATTCCAGTAACCTTGTTGTTGCCGCTTATGTAGTAGCCACTGAGGACCTGATCACTTTGGGCCCCACCCCCCACTTTTGTGGGCAAGAAATCCTCTTACTTGAGCTAAAAGCAAAATAAACCTCTAATCAGCAATCATCCAAAAATAGACTGCAGCCCTTGGTTTAGCTGCATGAACCTTGTTTTTGCCGCTTGTTTAGTAGCTACTGAGGACCTGATCGCTTTGGGTCCCACCCCCCACTTGTGCGAGCAAGGAATCCTCTCACTCCAGCTACAAGCAAAGAAAATTCTAACTAGCAATAATCCAAAAATAGACTGCAGCCCCTGGCTTAACTCCAGGAACCTTGTTGTTGCTACTTGTGAAGTTGCCACTGGGGACCTGATCCCTTTTGTCTCCACCTCCAATTGTGTGAGCAAGGCATCCTCTCACTCCATCTAAAAGCAAAGAAAACTCTTACAAGCAATCATCCAAAAATAGACTGAAGCCCATGGTTTAATTCCCGGAACCTTGTTGTTGCCGCTTGTGTAGTAGCCACTGAGGACCTGATCACTTTGGGTCCCCCCACACTTGTGTGAGCAAGGAATCCTCTCACTCCAGCTAAAAGCAAAGAAAACTCTAACCAGCAATCATCCAAAAATAGACTACAGCCCCTGGTTTAACTCCAGGAATCTTGTTGTTGCCGCTTGTGTAGTAGCGACAGAGGACCATATAGCTTTGGGTCCCCCCCACTTGTGTGAGCAAGGAATCGTCTCACTCCAGCTAAAAGCAAAGAAAACTCTAACCAGCAATCATCCAAAAATAGACTACAGGCCCTGGTTTAACTCCAGGAACCTTGTTGTTGCAGCTTTTGTAGTAGCCACTGAGGACCTGATCGCTTTCGGTTCCCCCCCACATGTGTGAGCTAGGAATCCTTTCACTGCAGGTAAACGCAAAGAAAACTCTAACTAGCAATCATCCAAAAATAGACTGAAACCCCTGGTTTAACCCCAGGAACCTTGTTGTTGCCACTTGAATAGTAGCCACTGAGGACCTGATCGCCTTCGGTCCTGCCCTTCCACTTGTGTGAGCAAGGAATCCTCTCACTCCAGCTAAAAGCAAAGAAAACACTAACCAGCAAGCATCCAAAAATAGACTGCAGCCCCTGGTTTAACTCCAGGAACCTTGTTGTTGCCGCTTGTGTAGTAGCAACTGAGGACCATATAGCTTTGGGTCCCCCCACTTGTGTGAGCAAGGAATCGTCTCACTCCAGCTAAAAGCAAAGAAAACTCTAACCAGCCATCTTCCAAAAATAGACTGCAGCCCCTGGTTTAACTCCAGGAACCTTGTTGTTGCCGCTTGTGTAGTAGCCACTGTGGACCTGATCACTTTGGGTCCCCCCACACTTGTGTGAGCAAGGAATCCTCTCACTCCAGCTAAAAGCAAAGAATACTCTAACTAGCAATCATCCAAAAATAGACTGCAGCCACTGGTTTAACTCCAGGAACCTTGTTGTCGCAGCTTTTGTAGTAGCCACTGAGGACCTGATCACTTTGGGTCCCCCCTCCACTTGTGTGAGCTACGAATCCTCTCACTCCAGCTAAAAGCAAAGAAAACTCTAACCAGCAATCATCCAAAAATGGATTGCAGCAACTGGTTTAACTCCAGGACCCTTGTTGTTGCTGCTTGTGTAGTAGCCACTGAGGACTTGAATGCTTTAGGCCCCACTCCCAATTTGTGTCAGCAAGGAATCCTCTCACTCCAGATAAAAGCAAAGAATACTCTAACCAGCAATCATCCAAAAATAGACTGCAGCCCCTGGTTTAACTCCAGGAACCTTGTTGTTGCAGCTTTTGTAGTAGCCACTGAGGACCTGATCACTTTGGGTCCCCCCCACTTGTGTGAGCTAGGAATCCTCTCACTCCAGGTAAAAGCAAAGAAAACTCTAACCAGCAATCATCCAAAAATGGATTGCAGCCCCTGGTTTAACTCCAGGAACCTTGTTGTTGCAGCTTTTGTAGTAGCCACTGAGGACCTGATCGCTTTCGGTTCCCCCCCACATGTGTGAGCTAGGAATCCTTTCACTGCAGGTAAACGCAAAGAAAACTCTAACTAGCAATCATCCAAAAATAGACTGAAACCCCTGGTTTAACCCCAGGAACCTTGTTGTTGCCACTTGAATAGTAGCCACTGAGGACCTGATCGCCTTGCTGCCCTTCCACTTGTGTGAGCAAGGAATCCTCTCACTCCAGATAAAAGCAAAGAAAACACTAACCAGCAAGCATCCAAAAATAGACTGCAGCCATTGGTTTAACTCCAGGAACCTTGTTGTTGCCGCTTGTGTAGTAGCGACTAAGGACCATATAGCTTTGGGTCCCCCCACACCTGTGTGAGCAAGGAATCCTCTCACTCCAGCTAAAAGCAATGAAAACTCTAACCAGCAATCATCCAAAAATAGACTGCAGCCCCTGGTTTAACTCCAGGAAACTTGTTGTAGCAGCTTTTGTAGTAGCCACTGAGGACCGGATCACTTTGGGTCCCACCCCCCACTTTTGTGGGCAAGGAATCCTCTCACTCGAGCTAAAAGCAAAAAAAAAAAACTCTAATCAGCAATCATCCAAATACAGACTGCAGCCCTTGGTTTAGCTGCATGAACCTTGTTTTTGCCGCTTATGTAGTAGCCCCTGAGGATCTGATCGCTTTGGGTCCCCCACCCACTTGTGTGAGCAAGGAATCCTCTCAGTCCAGCTACAAGCAAAGAAAGGTCTAACTAGCAATAATCCAAAATAGACTGCAGCCCCTGGTTTAACTCCATGAACCTTGTTGTTGCTACTTGTGAAGTAGCCACTGGGGACCTGATCCCTTTGGTCTCCCCCTCCAATTGTGTGAGCAAGGTATCCTCTCACTCCATCTAAAAGCAAAGAAAACTCTTACCAGCAATCATCCAAAAATAGACTGAAGCCCATGGTTTAACTCCAGGAACCTTGTTGTTGCCGCTTGTGTAGTAGCTACTGAGGACCTGATCACTTTGGGTCCCCCCACACTTTTGTGAGCAAGGAATCCTCTCACTCCAGCTAAAAGCAAAGAAAATTCTAAACAGCAATCATCCAAACATAGCCTGCAGCCCTTGGTTTAACTCCACGAACCTTGTTTTTGCCGCTTGTGTAGTAGCGACTGAGGACCATATAGCTTTGGGTCCCCCCCACTTGTGTGAGCAAGGAATTGTCTCACTCCAGCTAAAAGCAAAGAAAACTCTAACCAGCCATCTTCCAAAAATAGACTGCAGCCTCTGGTTTGTGTGAGCAAGAAATCCTCTCACTCCAGCTAAATGCAAATAAAACTCTAACCAGCAGTCATCCAAAAATAGACTACAGCCCCTGGTTTAACTCCAGGAACCTTGTTGTTGCAACTTTTGTAGTAGCCACTGAGGACCTGATCGCTTTCGGTTCCCCCCCACTTGTGTGAGCTAGGAATCTTCTCACTGCAGGTAAACACAAAGAAAACTCTAACTAGCAATCATCCAAAAATAGACTGAAACCCCTGGTTTAACCCCAGGAACCTTATTGTTGCCACTTGAATAGTAGCCACTGAGGACCTGATCGCCTTGGGTCCTGCCCTTCCACTTGTGTGAGCAAGGAATCCTCTCACTCCAGCTAAAAGCAAAGAAAACACTAACCAGCAAGCATCCAAAAATAGACTGCAGCCCCTGGTTTAACTCCAGGAACCTTGTTGTTGCCGCTTGTGTAGTAGCAACTGAGGACCATATAGCTTTGGGTCCCCCCCACTTGTGTGAGCAAGGAATCGTCTCACTCCAGCTAAAAGCAAAGAAAATACTAACCAGCCATCTTCCAAAAATAGACTGCAGCCCCTGGTTTAACTCCAGGAACCTTGTTGTTGCCGCTTGAGTAGTAGCCAGTGTGGACCTGATCACTTTGGGTCCCCCCACACTTGTGTGAGCAAGGAATCCTCTCACTCCAGCTAAAAGCAAAGAATACTCTAACCAGCAATCATCCAAAAATAGACTGTAGCCCCTGGCTTAACTCCAGGAACCTTGTTGTTGCAGCTTTTGTAGTAGGCACTGAGGACCTGATCGCTTTGGGTCCCCTCCCCCACTTGTGTGAGCTACGAATCCTCTCACTCCAGCTAAAAGCAAAGAAAACTCTAACCAGCAATCATCCAAAAATGGATTGCAGCAACTGGTTTAACTCCAGGACCCTTGTTGTTGCTGCTTGTGTAGTAGCCACTGAGGACTTGAATGCTTTAGGCCCCACTCCCAATTTGTGTCAGCAAGGAATCCTCTCACTCCAGCTAAAAGCAAAGAATACTCTAACCAGCAATCATCCAAAAATAGACTGCAGCCCCTGGTTTAACTCCAGGAACCTTGCTGTTGCAGCTTTTGTAGTAGCCACTGAGGACCTGATCAGTTTGGGCCCCCCCCCCACTTGTGTGAGCTACGAATCCTCTCACTCCAACTAAAAGCAAAGAAAACTCTAACCAGCAATCATCCAAAAATGGATTGCAGCCCCTGGTTTAACTCCAGGAACCTTGTTGTTGCAGCTTTTGTAGTAGCCACTGAGGACCTGATCGCTTTCGGTTCCCCCCCACTTGTGTGAGCTAGGAATCCTCTCACTGCAGGTAAATGCAAAGAAAACTCTAACTAGCAATCATCCAAAAATAGACTGAAACCCCTTGTTTAACCCCAGGAACCTTGTCGTTGCCACATGAATAGTAGCCACTGAGGACCTGATCGCCTTGCTGCCCTTCCACTTGTGTGAGCAAGGAATCCTCTCACTCCAGATAAAAGCAAAGAAAACACTAACCAGCAAGCATCCAAAAATAGACTGCAGCCATTGGTTTAACTCCAGGAACCTTGTTGTTGCCGCTTGTGTAGTAGCGACTAATGACCATATAGCTTTCGGTCCCCCCACACCTGTGTGAGCAAGGAATCCTCTCACTCCAGCTAAAAGCAATGAAAACTCTAACCAGCAATCATCCAAAAATAGACTGCAGCCCCTGGTGTAACTCCAGGAACCTTGTTGTAGCAGCTTTTGTAGTAGCCAATGAGGACCTGATCGCTTTGGGTCCCTCCACACCACTTGTGTGAGCTACGAATCCTCTCACTCCAGCTAAAAGCAAAGAAAACTCCAACTAGCAATCATCCAAAAATGGACTGCAGCCACTGGTTTAACTCCAGGACCCTTGTTGTTGCTGTTTGTGTAGTAGCCACTGAGGACCTGAAAGCTTTGGCCCCACTCCCAATTTGTGTCAGCAAGGAATCCTCTCACTTCAGCTAAAAGCACAAAAAACTCTAACCAGCAATCATCCAAAAATAGACTGCAGCCCCTGGATTAACTCCAGGAATCTTGTTGTTGCCGCTTGTGTAGTAGCCACTGAGGACCTGATTGCTTTTGGTCACCCTGCCCTCCACTGTGGGAGCAAGGAATCCTCTCACTCCAGCTAAAAGCAAAGAAAATTCAAACCAGCAATCATCCAAAAATAGACTGCAGCCCCCGGTTTAACTCTAGGAACCTTGTTGTTGCAGCTTATGTAGTAGCCTCTGAGGACTTGATTTCTTTGGGTCCCACCACCACTTGTGTGAACAAGTGAATCCTCTCACTCCAGCTAAAAGCAAATAAAACTCTAAGCAGCAATCATCCAAAAATAGACTGCAGCCCCTGCTTTATCTCCAGGAACCTTGCTGTTGCCACCTGTGTCGTAGCCACTGAAGACATGATCGCTTTGGTTCCCTCCCTCTACTTGTTTGAGCAAGGAATCCTCTCACTCCAGCTAAAAGCAAAGAAAACTCTAACCAGCAATCATCCAAAAATAGACTGCAGCCCCTTGTTTAACTCCAGGAACCTTGTTGTTGCTACTTGTGTAGTAGCCACTGAGGACCTGATTGCTTTGAATCCACCCCCCACTGGTGTGAGCAAGGAATCCTCTCACTCCAGATAAAAGCAAAGAAAACACTAACCAGCAAGCATCCAAAAATAGACTGCAGCCCCTGGTTTAACTCCAGGAACCTTGTTGTTGCCGCTTGTGTAGTAGCAACTGAGGACCATATAGCTTTGGGTCCCCCCACTTGTGTGAGCAAGGAATCGTCTCACTCCAGCTAAAAGCAAAGAAAACTCTAACCAGCCATCTTCCAAAAATAGACTGCAGCCCCTGGTTTAACTCCAGGAATCTTGTTGTTGCCGCTTGTGTAGTAGCCAGTGTGGACCTGATCACTTTGGGTCCCCCCACACTTGTGTGAACAAGTGAATCCTCTCACTCCAGCTAAAAGCAAATAAAACTCTAAGCAGCAATCATCCAAAAATAGACTGCAGCCCCTGCTTTATCTCCAGGAACCTTGCTGTTGCCACCTGTGTCGTAGCCACTGAAGACATGATCGCTTTGGTTCCCTCCCTCTACTTGTTTGAGCAAGGAATCCTCTCACTCCAGCTAAAAGCAAAGAAAACTCTAACCAGCAATCATCCAAAAATAGACTGCAGCCCCTTGTTTAACTCCAGGAACCTTGTTGTTGCTACTTGTGTAAGAGCCACTGAGGACCTGATTGCTTTGAATCCACCCCCCACTGGTGTGAGCAAGGAATCCTCTCACTCCAGATAAAAGCAAAAAAAAACCTCTAATCAGCAATCATCAAAAGCAGACTGCAGCCCCGGTTTAACTCCAGGAACCTTGTTGTCGCTTATGTAGTAGCCCCTGAGCACCTGATCGTTTGGGTCCACCCCCCACTGGTGTGAGTAAGGAATCCTCTCACTCCATCTAAAAGCAAAGAAAACTCTAACCAGCAATCATCCAAAAATAGACTGCAGCCCCTGGTTTAACTCCAGAAACCTTGTTGTTGCTGCTAGTGTAGTAGCCACTGAGGACCTGATCGCTTTGGGTCCCTCCCATTTGTGTAAGCAAGGAATCCTCTCACTCCAGCCAAAAGCAAAGAAAACTCTGACCAGCAATAATCCAAAAATAGACTGCAGCCCCTGGTTTAACTCCATTAATCTTGTTGTTGCCGCTTGTGTAGTAGCCTCTGAGGACCTGATCACTTTGGGTCCCACCCCCCACTTGTGTGGGCAAGGAGTCCTCTCACTCCAGCTAAAAGCAAAGAAAACTCTTACCAGCAATCATCCAAAAATAGACTGAAGCCCATGGTTTAACTCCAGGAACCTTGTTGTTTGCGCTTGTGTAGTAGCTAATGAGGACTTGATCACTTTGGGTCCCCCCACACTTTTGTGAGCAAGGAATCCTCTAACTCCAGCTAAAAGCAAAGAAAACTTTAACTAGCAAGCATCCAAATATAGACTGAAGCCCCTGGTTTAACTCCAGGAACCTTGTTGTTGCCACTTGTGTAGTAGCCACTGAGGACCAGATAGCTTTGGGTCCCACCCACTTGTGTGAGCAAGGAATCATCTCACTCCAGCTAAAAGCAAAGAAAACTCTTACCAGCAATCATCCAAAAATAGACTGAAGCCCCTGGTTTAACCCCAGGAACCTTATTGTTGCCACTTGAATAGTAGCCACTGAGGACCTGATCGCCTTGGGTCCTGCCCTTCCACTTGTGTGAGCAAGGAATCCTCTCACTCCAGCTAAAAGCAAAGAAAACCCTAACCAGCAAGCATCCAAAAATAGACTGCAGCCCCTGGTTTAACTCCAGGAACCTTGTTGTTGCCGCTTGTGTAGTAGCAACTGAGGACCATATAGCTTTGGGTCCCCCCACTTGTGTGAGCAAGGAATCGTCTCACTCCAGCTAAAAGCAAAGAAAACTCTAACCAGCCATCTTCCAAAAATAGACTGCAGCCCCTGGTTTAACTCCAGGAACCTTGTTGTTGCTGCTTGTGTAGTAGCCAGTGTGGACCTGATCACTTTGGGTCCCCCCACACTTGTGTGAGCAAGGAATCCTCTCACTCCAGCTAAAAGCAAAGAATACTCTAACCAGCAATCATCCAAAAATAGACTGCAGCCCCTGGTTTAACTCCAGGAACCTTGCTGTTGCAGCTTTTGTAGTAGCCACTGAGGACCTGATCAGTTTGCCCCCCCCCCCCACTTGTGTGAGCTAAGAATCCTCTCACTCCAACTAAAAGCAAAGAAAACTCTAATCAGCAATCATCCAAAAATGGATTGCAGCCCCTGGTTTAAATCCAGGAACCTTGTTGTTGCAGCTTTTGTAGTAGCCACTGAGGACCTGATCGCTTTCGGTTCCCCCCCACTTGTGTGAGCTAGGAATCCTCTCACTGCAGGTAAACGCAAAGAAAACTCTAACTAGCAATCATCCAAAAATAGACTGAAACCCCTGGTTTAACGCCACTCTTTTCCCAAAAACTTAACCACAAACCAAAATGGGGGCCCCTTTGGTTTAACCCAAGGAACCTTTTTCATTTTGTAAAAGCCAAACCTAACGCTTCCATGGGAAAGGCCCTTTTAACTGGGAATTTTCCAGCTTTTAAATAGACTGAGCCCTGGTTTTCCAAACCTTGTTTTTGAAAATTTACCACTAAGACATTTTTGGGTCCCAAAATTGGTTGAGCGGTTTAACTCCGGGAAAACCTTTTCAACCGAATACCAAAAGACTGCCCCCTTTGGTTCCCCCCTTGTTGGGTTTAACCACAAAAGCCCGAAAACCTGGGCCCCCAAAAATTGGGGGAAAAGGCCCCTTTACTCCGGGAAAACCGGTTTCTCCGAACACCAAAAGGACTGACCCCTTTGGACTCCAACCTTGTTGGAAATTTATACCACTAAAAAAAATTTTCCCCCATTTACCAAAAATTTCCCTCACCCCTTTTTAAAACAAAAAAATTTTTTGCACACATAGACTGAGCCTGGTTTCCCAACCTTGTTGGACCTTATCCACTAAAACCAAAGCCCCGTACAAAATGGACTGCACCCTTTTTAACCCAGGAACCTTTTTTTTGGCT
>NC_056727.1:995082633-995125133 GCF_019279795.1 Protopterus annectens | reverse complement strand
GTTGAGTTAGGTTGATACAATGGTGGGTCCTAGAGGTAACACCTGTAGCAAATCTAGCAATATGGTTGCAACAACTAGAAAGTTTGGTAAGGGTGGTTTGGTTCAGGTTAGTGAAGAGGGGGGAGGCATAGAGGAAGGTAGAAAGTAGGTGGGACCAAGCGATAGTGTTTCTTGCAAAAGGAGTGAGGAAGGGTTTGATCCTGTATAGGGAGCCCATTTTTTTGTTGACAGATTTGAATGGTTTTATTTACATGGATATCATATTTACGGCATTATCAACTGTGATGCCCAGGAGTTTTGTGTGAGTATCTGGGGATATAATTGTGCGATTGTTGGAACTTATAGTAAAGAATGATGGGGAGGATTTGCAGGTGGGGGAAAAGATGAGATGTTTAGTTTTGTTGGGGTTTAATAGAAGCTAACAGTTTGTGAACCATTTTTCTACATCATTGAAAGTATTCTGGTTTAGGATCAAAGCTTAGTTGAGGAGGAGGCAGTACATATTAAAGTAGAGTCATCCGCTTATTGTATGCAGGTGGCCTTGGGAGTGATGGTGGGTAGGTCATTGATAAAGACTGAGAAGAGTAGTGCTCCTAGTATGGAGCCTTGGGGGTCTCCTAGAGTAATGGGTAGATGTGTGGATGTGTATTCTGCCATAAAACTGCTTGTTGTCTATCAGACAGGTAAGATTGGAACCATTTAATAGAGCTACTATTCAGTGACAGTTCCTTCAGGGTACAGAGAAGCAGTTGGTGATTGACCATATCAAAAGCCTTAGAAAGATCTAGGAAGAGAGCAGAGGTAAGTTTGTTATTGTTTTGGTTGATGTTGATAGAGTTAGAGAAGGATATGAGGGCTTATGTGGTGCTGTGGTGTGGCCTAAAACCATGCTGAGAGTTGGTCAGTAGTTTATTTTGGGTGAGATAGTGCATTAATTGGTTGTGAACACACTTTTCCATAATTTTGGCCAATGGTGATAGTATGGCTATTGGTCTGAAGTTTGAGAGGTCTAAAGAATTCCCTCCTTTATGAAGGGGAATGACATGGGAAACCTTCCAGAGATAGGGGATAGTGGCTTCAGTCAAGGTGTCGTATATTCTGATCAAGACAGGGTATGTAATGGCATCTGCCCCTTTTTGTAAATATTCTGGTGGGAGAAGATCAGCTGGCAGAGTATTGGGCTTTAGTTTGTTAATTAGAGATCAGATGGTGGATGTAAATACAGGTTGGAAGGCAAAAGGGAGTGGGGTAGTGGTTGTGCAGGAGTTTTAAAAGGAGCTGGTGGGGGGTAGTTGGCTAGCTAGTGACTGGATGGTTTTGGTAAAAAAATTGTTAATGATGTTAGCAGTTTCCTCTGGAGTTTTAAGGTCGCAAGTTGAGGGGGTGTGGGTGGAGGTTTGGCCAGGGTGGAGCAGTTTGTTTATGCCTGCCCAAAATTTTTGAGGTTTGTTCTGGTGTTTTTGCTGAAGGTGTTAGAAGTTTTTTTTTTTGTCTAACAGTGTGGCTTTCTTAGTATCATTCCTTAGTTGTCGGAATTTAATATGGTCAAGTGGGTCTTTGGAGGTGCGTCATTTGTCCCATGCTTTATTTCTTGCTATGCTTTTGGTTTTGGTTACTTTAGAGAGATAGGGGGTGGTCTTAGTTCATAGGTTCATACTAGGCTATCTGCCCTAGGGCATTTATAAGCCTAGCCAGAGTGTGTTTGGCTTTCACCACCCATTTTAAATTAATTTTGCTATGCCCTTTTTCGAGGTTAGTATACTGTGCCTCTGTCTAACAGTGACACAGAAGTGATACCCGGGGTAAACCTACGATCTCCCATCCACTCATCAAGATTCCTCTTGAAGAGAGTCAATGAGGGACTCTGCCTAACCTGGACTGGGATTTTATTCCAGAATGAAGGGAGCCTCTGGGTTATGAATCTGTCCCTCCAGCATGTCCTATTTATTTCAGTGCTGAGGTTCAAGTCTCTCAAGCGCGTAACTTGATGGGATTTGGATTTTCTGAGGTGCAGCATGTCCATTAATTCCGGGTTTGACATGGCTTTATACGTCAGGCACAGATCGCCTCTGAGCAGGCGGTATGCCACTGAGTAGAGCTGGAGTTTCTTTAACCGAGCAGCATATGGCATCTGTTTGAGCCATTTGATCCTCTTGGTGAGGTACTTTTGGGGTCTTTGCAGGTGTCTGGTAAGGTACATCTCAAAAGGGGCATTGTACTCAATTATGGGCCTGATGAGTGATGAGTAAAGAGGCACGATGACCTCCCCTGATCTAGATGTGAATCCCTTCATGATTAGGTGGGCTATATAAAATGTTTTTCTAACCACTTTGGCCACTTGGTTGTCAAATGAGAGATTGCTATCAACTTGGGTCCCCAGGTCCCTAATTACTTCTTCTGTACTTAATGGATTACCACCTATGTGGTAATTTGTGGGCACTTTGTTTTTGCCAAAGGAGATGACTATACACTTTTTGGCGTTTAGCTTGAGGCCATGGCTCTGGCACCAGTTGTCTGTTTCTGTGAGGCCCTTTTGGAGGATGCTTGTGTCGGCTGGAGAGTCGATTATGGCCCAGTTTGCAGTCATCTGCGAACTTGGTCAGCCACAGTCCTTCCATGTTGGCCTGTACCTCCGAGAAATATATACCGAACAAGAGAGGTCCCAGGACTGAGCCTTGTGGGACGCTACTTGTAACTGGTTTGGAGTCTGACATGGCTCCAGCAATTCTAACCATGTGGGTTCTGTCCTTGAGCCAATTTGCAACCCATCTAGTGACATAGGGGTTTATATTTAAGCTGGTGAGCTTATCTATAATGCCAGTGGGGTATTGTATCGAAGGCTTTTGGCGAGGTCCAGGTAGGCTGTGTGGACCACCTTCCCTTGTCAATGGCCTTGGTGACTGTTTCAAAGAAATCGACCAGGTTTAAGAGGCAGGATCTGCCCTTAACAAAGCCAAACTGGGTAGGATCCAGTGTCTGTAGGTCCCCAATATCTTTATTTATGAGGTCCATGATGATCCTTTCCATAGCTTTGCAGACCAAGCTAGTCAGGCTTATGGGGCAATAGTTTCCAGGATCCGTTGAGGCACCACCTTTGTGGAGAGGGACCACTGTTGCTGTACGCCACTCTTTGGGTACATATCCTGTAGTAAGGCTGAGATTGAACAGTAGTTTTATGTTTGGGTTTAGCTCTTCTTGGAGTTCATGAAGGTAGTCCGGGACAGCCTGGTCCCATTGATGCTGTGTTTTTTGCTTTGGTGAGGGCAGCTCTTACCTGAGCATCTGAGATGTCGGGGGGGGCAGCACTCTGCTGGGATAGATATTTGCCCTTTTGGTGGGGAGGGGGGGGAGTTTGCGCTGAACCTGTCAGCTAGGATGTTGGCAATATCTGTGGGTTTGGTGTATTTTTTGTCATTTTGGACTAATTCTGAGCATATCTGGGAATTCCCACCCAGGTTCCTAACATAACTAAAGAAAGCCTTGTGATTAACCTTAGTATCCTGTGCAATTTTTCTCTTGAAGCTGGCCTTAGACGATTTTATGAGTGCCCGTAGTTTTTTGCTAATACTGATCAGAGATGCCTTCCCTTTTTGGGATTTTGCTCCGTCATGTAGTAGCTTCCTCCTCCTGTTGTATAGTTTGTTTATGGCTGGGGTCCACCAGACAGGACGTCTGCCTTTGGAGGATTGGGTCTTGGTTTTATTTGGGATTGCATGATCCATGCATTCCTGAAGGTGTTCATAGAATGCGTTTATAAAGGATTCTGCGGTCTGGGCCGTATTTTCCACAGGCCCGGGGGCTTTGAAGGATTCCACCTCGGTTTTGAGGAGTGTGAAATTTGCTTTAGAGAAGTTTTTCACTGTGGTTTTCAGGGCAGGGGCTGGAGTCGGGATGTGAATATCCATGGTCTGATCTTACCAGTGAGGGATACACTTCTGGTCTGGAGCATAGAGTCCCCATGTTGGTGATGATCAGGTCCAGTATGTTTTCCCCTCTTGTGGGAGTGGTAACAAGTTGTTCCATAGCATTTGAGTTTATAAATTCTAGGAACCTTTGGGCTAGGGTGTTGGAGCTAGAGTAATGCTCCCAGTCTATGTTTGGGTAGTTGAAGTCGCCCAATATAATGCTGTTTGGAGAGACCTTCATATTTTCCAGTGTTCTCAGGAAGGCCGAGTGAGGTTCCTGGGTTTGGGAGGGTGGTCTGTAGCAGGCTATAAACTGGAAGGCAGTTTTACCCACTGTTAGTTGCACATGGATAGTCTCTGATGCTTCGTGCTGTGCCACCAACCTGGAAGTGTGGGTATCTTTGACGAATATTGATACTCCCCTCCTTTTGTGGTTCGGTCCAAGTTTTGGGGCCGAAAAGCATGGTATGAGGTATAACCTGTAACTTTTAGCTCTGATGGTGCAGATAGGAGCATGGGAATCTAGAATGGAGAGAAATTTAGAATTAAAGTAGGCTACAGCATCATCTAGTGGAAGTTCTTTAAGTATGGCCCAATTGCATTCTCTGAATTCATTCTGAAAGTCAGTGGAGTTAAAGTTCTTGTTGTTTCTGATAGTTGTATATAGAACTTGGTGGTGGTTATCTACTTTATGCTTAATGATGTAAGTGAGTAGGTGGTCACTTATATCATCTGGGAGGGTACCCGTGTTATACAGATCTTGGTGATTGTTGATAAGAATCCAGTCCAAGATACTGTCTTTGTAGTTGGATTTATTTATTCTGGTGGGTGAGAATATAAGTTGGGTATAACCGTGAAGGGTTTATATGGGTGGTGGGAGATTCAGAGGAACAATTGTTTCAGTTAATATTAACGTCTCCTAACACCATAGTTTCATGGGGGTATGTGTTGGAAAGCCATTGGAGGAAGTCTTCTAGGGTGTTTGCATTGTTGCCTGGGGGATATAAATGCAGACAATGAATATAGATTTACTTTTGTTAAGCTGTAGTTTGCTAACCAGGGCTTCCGCATTATTGAACAAGGGGGGTTGCTGTGGGGCTAGAGTGACATCTATTGTGTTTTTTAAACAGAACTGCTACTCCTCCACCTTTCCTGGTGTTTCTGTCTAGTCTAAGTATGTTGTACCCTGGTGGGATAACCTCATCATTTTTAGTTCCTGGTTTTAGCCAGGTTTCCGTAGGACACAGCATATCAGGTGAGTGTGTAGCTAGAAGAGCATGAAGATTATGGACCTTGTTGTTAATGCTCCTGATGTTTAGGTGACAGGTCAGGAGATAGTTAGGGGACCTTGCATGTGGCCATATATTGAAGGTGGTAGTGGGCTAGGAGCTTGTGGGAAGGGTGAGTCCAGGGTTAGGGTGAATGTCCCCATCCCTCATCAGAGTAAATTGTAAAGTGATTATTAGTGTCAGCGCTTTACTTATTATTTTATGATAATATCTAGTTTTGGGGGAGTTGGACCATGGTTTAGTAAGTTGGTGGTTGTTAAAAGTGGAGAGGATAAGTTTGTAGTGAGCTAGGGGTTGGTCTGATTCACTCAAGGTGGGAGCAGAGATGGTATGAGATATGGGGTGGTGAAAGCCAAGATAGGGCTGGTTTTCATAGATGGTGAGGAGATATAGCTGAGGCAATATAACTGAGAGGAACATAATTGGTCTCATCTTGATAGCAGTGGTACTTGGTAAGGAATGTAGGAGGAGAATTAAGAGGGTTGTTGGCAGGAAGGGGTGGTGTAGGGAGGGTGGTGTATGGAGGTGTGGGTTATCTGTGATAGGTTGTAGGAAGGGGGAGTGGTTTATTTGTCTTAAATTTAGCACTAGTGGGTGTGGGTGGCATTTGGGGGCAGGGTGGGGCATGCAGCAAGCCCGAGCGAAGCGGGGCTATACCAAGCTACAAGGATTTCCAGGGTCTGTGAATATGCAGGCTTAAAGAATACAACTTTACATTGATTTTACTCAGTTCTTTTTAAAGTGAGCTGCAATTTACCCAGTTTTACTCAATTATTTTGAAAGTGAGCTGTGTTTTACTCAATATTGTATTAAATAAAGTTTGTAGTTTAGCCAGACAATTTTACTGACTGTTGGGAGTAAGCAAGCTTTTAACCTGAATTTTGTACAGATATTGTAGTTTAGCCAGACAATTTTACTGACTGTTGGGAGTAAGCAAGCTTTTAACCTGAATTTTGTACAGATATTTGTTATCTCATTATCAACTATCAGATGAAGTAAGCAGGGGGAACATGTTATACAGGCTGTATGCACTGTAGAATGCTTATTTTATTACTTATTACAGCAGCCTGACTAGCGAGTCTATGACTGTTAAGCTATCATTTACTATGGACCGTAGGATAGCCGTAGACCAGTTCAGCCAAGCAATCTATTAGCACAGTTACACTTAAGATATAGACCTTGCAGTCCTTTTCCTTAGTGAGGAACAGTGCAGGAATGCTTTTCTTTTAGTTTTCAGGATGATAGTTTCTTTTCAGCACAGATTGAGACATTCGAGGTAAGGACATGTGGGGTGGAAAGATCTGGTAAGGTACATAGAGTCAGTGCATGGATTCTATATGGAACATAGCTAACATAACAGCATGCAAACAGTATTATACATTCAAGCAGGGCATTCATTAATATTAGTAGTACCACAGCTTCTGCATTTCTCTATATTTAATTGCAACTATCAGTCAGAGCAGTAGTTTACAGCACATCCCCCTCTAACAGCAGCTTATATTCTAGATTTGACTTAAAACTCTACCAAAGCAGGTCTTTCGCTTAGGACTTCCCTTGTCCCTTTCCCTTTGTTCTGATATCAATCCTTACTTTATTGGCTTAGTTCTTAGAATACTTTCTGCAGCTTTATGACTATAATATTCTGTATCGTTGTTATTATTCTCCTTAAGGATCTGCATCCAAAACCCCACTCTCTCCTTATTTTCTGAGCCCCTCTTCATCATCATCATCATCATCATCCCTTTCCACTTTGAATTATAACCTTCTGCTTGTGTTATGCATTTGAGCCTTAAACTGTGTAGCTCTAAAATACCCATTCAAATCAGGTAATCCTAAACTACCTTGTTCTATTGGAATGATCAATTTATCCCACTTAACTCTTGCCTTCTTCCACTCCCAGATAAACTCCTTCAGCTCCTTGTTAATTACTGTTCACAAGGCTCGTCTTGTTGATAAAAATATGCCTAACCTGTATATAAATCTAAAGGGACTAAAACATTTTCACTGCTTGTATAATACTACCCATGTCCATAAACAAGATGGTGTGTGTGTTGGGGGGGAATATGTCATAATCCTAGACATGCAAACAAACAAAAAAATACATATTTTTTGTATGGAAATTTCTGAACAAATATTTCTAAATGTTCCCACAGCAAGAGGCATATGTTGGAGAAGTGTGGGCCCAAAAAGAGGTTCTTGGGAGCACATGTTTTGGGAATATAAAAAGTTACTTCAGTACAAAAATGGCCTGAATGATATGCTCTTATACATGCAACATAATCTAACCACAGTAAAGAGAATCTTTTTGTTGAGATGATGTAAACTAACGTACTAAAGAGGTTAAAGCATTGCTATCTGCAATGTTGATACTCGCTTAGAAAGCCAAGGTATAACTAGAAAATGGAAAATCAATTGCAAAACATCAATTGGAACAGTCTGAAAGATGATTACAGATATTTAAAATATGGAACAGAGAACTATTAGAGATCAAAACCAGAATTCCATATTAATAGCTTGACATTATGGGATTCCGTAAAGGAAAGTGAGTTTGAAGAGAACATTGACACAGAGCAAAGTATTGGGTCTATATCATGAGATCGACATCTTAAAATGTCGACTCTCAGTTATTCGGCACAAAAATGTCGAATTCCAACTTTCCTGAATGGACAAATCACAGATTTCTTTCCAACGTAAAGAAATTGGTCGGCCAAACACCAACGCCACACAAAAACAAACATATTTAAGTGGGGGGCTTCACACCCCACACCCCCCTAACTAAATATTCTAACTCCGAGACTGCACTACAGTCAGGGAAAGGGCAGGTGTAACAGAACATCCAACCAATTTCTTTCCGTTGGAAAGAAATCGGTGATTTGGCCGTTCGGGAAAGTTGGAGTTCAACATTTTCGTGTCGAACAACTGAGAGTCAACATTTTAAGATATCGATCTCGTGATATAGACCGCAGAGTATCTACAGTATTTATCTGTTTAATAAAGTAGACTGTAGTGCCAGTTGTACAGTTCCTGTTCCATTTGTAAAGATTTCCAAAAAAAGATAACAAAACAATACGGTTACCAGTTAATTCCTGATTACGAATTATATATTAAATAGTTAATTTATTTAGCAGGCACCAATGTAGTCCTGTGCCATTTTCTATCTCTAATAATTTTTGAAATATCTCATGTTTAGAAGCATCATGCTCTACCAGACTTTTTTCATTTTAGCCTGTGATTTTTGTAGTATTATCAGTTCATCTGAATAGCTAGTTAAAGCTTCTTCTGTTTTACAGCTATTCATTATTCAATATTATATATCCCTTCAGTGATCCATTTATTTTAAATACTTGAGTACTTTTAATTCTTTTTCCTCTAAATTATTGGAAACCATCTTCTATATCAAAGTTGAAAGCAGAATACAAGATTCATACCAGCCAGTTGTTTCCTCCTTTTCTGATTGATCTTCTTTCTCTAAAATTCTTCTTTGATGGCATCTTGGCAGTATAATTAATAGCCAATAACTGAATTTTATCCGCACTGATAGCATTTACTGTATTTTTCACATTTTTTCAGTTTTCACACTGGGACAAGTCTAATCAACCAGTTGATCAGTGTGCAGCCATTTTGGAAGTCCCCATGATGGTGGCTCTTGCCATATGGTAAAGACCTGATGTTGTGGCACCTGTTATGAGGGGGCCAAACAAAAATCCTTTAGCCTGCTATGTACTAGAATTGTTGGGTTCAGACGTCTTACAGATTCTAATATTGCTGTGGCAGGCTTTAATAAAACTCCTGCTATACTAGGCCCTGCTGTCTACTCTCTACATAAACAGTCCAGAGAGAGAGAGCAAGACAGATTTTGGGATTAGTTTTATATATTATTCACTTTTATATGGAGGGCACTAAAGGAGAGAAGCCTGTTGTCGGGTTTGGCCAGTAACACATCCTAAGTCTGGATCTCTGCCGGAGGTACCACCAAAACTTGTTCCTCCTCAACATCGACGATCGTCAATGTCTGGATAAGCTCCGCGGACGTGCTGGTCATCGACTGCAAAACAGCTTCCACGAGGAACAAAGCTGAAGTCAACTTATCCTCCGATCATGCCTCAACCCCTAGAATGGTAGTTGACAGTGTGTCAGGAAGCAGAGCGGCAGGCAAAGAAGTCCTAGGAACCTTGGCCTTCTTGTGTGAGGATCCATCCTAAGGGCTAACAGCTTAAAGCGCTGGTTCTCCAGGTAGAGGTTTAACGTGACTAGATGGCTGTGCAAGGTCTTGGGTACAAACAGTTGACAAATAGCACAGGAGGAGTGATCGTGTTCCCGGCATAGGCAAAAAACACACCTGTCATGGGCATCTTTATGGGGTATCTGGCACCCACATTGGCACTTTCCCTTTTTCCCTGACATCAGCTAAAGGCTACAACAACCAAGTGTTAGCAAGAACAATCCTTAAAAATAAGAAAATTAGAAACCCAATGGGCTACTTATCTTAGGATGCGACGTCTGTGGAGAAGCGATCATATGATGTGAATGTAATCTGTTGCTGAAAAGTTTTGAGGATTGTGCATGCAGACGTCACATTTAAGACCCCTGGTTTATGGCCCTACGTGTGACGTCCCATGCACACTGCAGCAGCCAAGCTGAACCTTTTGTATAGGAGCCGACGTACGAGTCACCTGAGGGCATGAAATCCCACACCTAGACTACTGTAACATGGAAGAGAAGGACATATATGGTTATGGCAAGATTTTACACAACTATTCTGTCATTCATAAATCTAGTTAACTGTGTTGTTACTTGCTATAATATCTAATTTAACTGTGTTGTTATTTGCTAGAATTGTACTGTATGCGCCATTCCATAAGGGAGATATAAGCAGTATAGCGCCTGTTTTTGAGTCTTCCTACTGGTGTATGTAGCTGGCTTAAGGGAATAGTATTCTAGTACAACTGAAGACATCCTGTACTCTCCCTCGGCCGTAGATATCTGTAACAGCATTTATATATTGGGATATTGCTACTTAAAATAATATTGACGAGTACACAAACTGGATCTTTATGTAGAGTATCATTGTATTTTTACAGCTAACCAATACATGTGCGGCGGTCTTCCCTACCCACAGGAACACCAAAAGAATTGTTATCTCTATCCAACTGCAATCTCCCCTCACCAAAAGTCATCAATACAACGGTCACAGTGTAGGTGTCTTCATATATGCTTCTGGCATATAAATTGATATATTTGGCTGTATTGTGACATAAAACAGTTTAAGCAGTTACAACTTAAATTTGGAGTGCTCACTCGCAAGGCAAGCCCCTTACAACAAGCTCTCCTGTACAAACCTAACCTTGGTGTTGTTACTGAGTTCTTTGCCATTAACTGCATAGTACACTCCTCTGGCACAGCTTACAAGGTTGCATCATGTTTTTATTCCCTTCTCCCCCTTCCTTTCCACTACTGTCAAGGCCAGCAACTGTTATACAGACATATTGTGCTGGACTTTCAAAACTTACTTACCTGGCCGAGTTTCTGGATCTAGCCTAACTGATAGGTATTTTTGGCACCATTTCTGTGGTCTGTTTCAGTCTCAGTGGGTTCAGCCCCACTTCGTTCAACCTCGCTTCACTCGGGCTTCACTTCACTTCCCTCCCTGCTCCCATGTCCCACCTGCCCTCACTACCTCTACATTTATTCATAGCCACAATCACCTGACCCCTAACTTCCACCTCCCACCATACAAACCAAAGACAACTCCCACATTCCTCCCTGATTCAATTACATCACCAAACCCCTCACTCAAGTCTATCTCCCCTGCCCATAACAAAATAGAGCACCCCCTACTGGCCCATATTCTTTACTCATCCTATGGTCAGCATCCAACTATATACCTCACAATTCTTAGTTACTGACATCATGACACACACCCCTCCCCCTCACTCTTCAATACTCTCATAGTAATAGCCACACTATCCACCTGTCTCTCCATTACTACCGCATCTGATATGCAAAGCTATGGAACACATCATCATGGACCTAATAAACAAGGCTATAGGGAATCTCCAAACTCTGGATCCTACACAGTTTGGTTTTGTGAAGGGTAGATCATGCCTGTTCAACTTGGTTGACTTCTTTGAGTCAGTCACCAGAGATGTGGATGAAGGCAATGTGGTACATACAGCCTACCTTGATCTGCCTAATAAGACCTCTGATACCATTACCCACTCAGGAATCATAGAAAAACTCACCAAGCTAGGCATCAACCCCTATATCACTAGGTGAGATGCAAACTGGCTAACAGATATAGCTCACAGTGTGAAAGTAGCTGACTCCAAGGCAGACTGTCGACCAGTCATGAGTGTAGTCCCACAGGATTCAGTCCTGGGTCCTCGCCTGTTTGGTATCTACTTCTCTGAAGTCCAGGCCAACATGAAGGGACTCTGCCAAAGTTCACAGACGATTGCAAGTTGGGAGCTATTATTAACACCCCAAGTGATGTTGACATCCTACAGAAAGGCCTCAATGAGACCAATGACTGGTGTTAGAACCATGGCCTTAAGCTCAATGCCAAAAATGTGTCATCTTCCCCCCTGGGAAAAACCCGGTTCCCTTGAATTACCACATCAATGGTAGTCCACTGAACATAGAAGGCATTATAAGAGATCTAGGAACACAGATTGACAGCAACCTCTCTTTTGACCACCACATTGCCACTGTGGTCAGAAGATCCTTCTATGGGGCACATCTCATTACTTAGGGTTTTGCATCCAGGAAGAAAGAGGTCATTGTCTCCCTCTACTCTTCCCTCATTATTCCAATCATCAAGTACAATGCCCCATTTGGCATGTACCTCACTAGACACCTGCAACAACTGGAGAGGCCACAAAAGTACCTCACAAAGGTACACTTGTCCTATACGGACAGACTCAAAAAACTCCAACTATTCTCTGTCTCATATCACCTACTTAGAGGCGATCTCTGCTTGACTTACAAAGCCATGTCTGACCCAGCTCTGTTAGAAATTGTACATCTAAAGAAATCCCAGTCCCTCCACACCACACGCTCCAGAGACCTCAACCTCATTACCACAATCAACAGAACATGCTGGAGGGACAGGTTCATAACCCAGAGACTGCCCATGCTATGGAACAGACTTCACATACATGTCAAGCAGAGCACCTCACTGGCCCTCTTTAGGAGAGATCTTGATGAGTGGATGGGAAATAGAAAATTCACCCACTCCAGTGGCTCTACTCGACAAAGGCACTAGGAACTAAAGTTGGGTGGCATGATGCCAGGGTAATCCTATGGGCTAGGCTTGTAAAGGCTCCAGGGCCATTAGCCTAGTACACACCTATGAACCTATACCACTTTGTACCCACTCAGCTTAATAACCCAATACCCCCATCACACCTTACCCCACTCCATAACCACCAAACATATTATCATATCAGCCACCATATACAACCTATCTTGCACCGACCCCCCCCCCCACTTACTATACCACATCAGCTAATAAACACATAAGTCTCAAGTACAACTCCCTAATAAAACTATACCTCAAAACCATTGTCAATGTTGCATCCCAACTACTACTACTTTCAGGCGGCATCAATCCCAACTCCGGTCCAACACCAACCCCAAATAATTACCAACCTCCATTTAACCACCAACCTACAGACCTATTAATACTCAACTTAAACATCCGCAGTATCATGAACAAAATAGACAAACTGCATTCCACAACCTCCTTATATAAACCCGACATCCTGCTCCTTACTGAAACCTGGCTTAAGCCACATACCAAGGATAACTCCATTACCCCACCTGGATATAACATACTTAGAGCTGACAGAATAGGCAAAAGAGGTGGCAGGGTTGCCCTCATCTATAAAACTAACCTGAATATCCATCTGCTACACAAGGAACCCCCAGTTTTCAACAATGCTGAAACCCTATTTGCAAAACTCCTTCTTAATCAGCACAAGCAACTAAACATCCTTGGTATTTATCTACCCCCAGGCAATAACCTGTCCACCCTAGAGTCCATACTCCACTGGGCTTCCCACTCCTTCCCCCAAGAAACTATCCTAGGTGATGTCAATATTGACTGAAACTCCATCCAGTCTCCCACATTAACAAACCACCTTAACTTATACAACTTCACCCAACTCATACACTCACCCACCCATCCATATTGACAAAACCTCAAAAAGGGAATCCATATTAGACTGGATCCTCACAAGCAACCCCAATACCACTCATCAATGTGGTACAATAGCCAACTCTCTAAGTGACCACAATCCAACTTTCTTCATCCGACACAAACTCAAAAACAACTCTCCATCTCTTCTTCGCACCTGTACCCAAAAAAACTTCCCCACTAACCTATTTTCAGAAACCTTATATGCATGCAACTGGTCCCCCATCAAAACCCTTCCATTAGACCAGGCAGTTGAATACTTCAACTCCACATTCCTAAATATCCTAAATCACCTAGCTCCACCATGAACAATTAGAATTTGTAGTAACCCAGCCCCCTGGCTACAAAAATCCACAAGAACACTACTGAAAGAAAGAAACAAACCCTGGTGCAACCGGGGTTGTCTCAAAACCCCTACATCTAGACAAACTTTCCTTGAACATCATAATAAGGCAAAAAGGCAAATTAGAAATGACAAATAAAACCACTACCTCTCTCTACAAAAGAAGCACAGTTCTAAACCTTAGAAATTCTGGGCAACTATAAACAATATCCTGCAACCAGGCTGTACCTCTACTTTGTCACCCAGCACTGAAGGATCAAATTCCGATATAGATTCTGACTTCAATAACTATTTTTCCTCCTCTATACTCAAACTTATTAATAACACAAAGCCCACCAACCTCCCAATATCCACTAATTCCCAAACAATCAATACCCCCTTCTCACTCAAACCAGTTCCAACATCAACCATCCAGAAGCTCTTATCCAAGCTTAAACCCACCACCCTCGCCACTGACAACCTCCCAGCTAACTACCTTCAAATTGCATCTAAGGCCATTGCCTACCCCATTTCTATATTGATAAATAGATCCATCACTGAACACAAAACCCCATCTTTATGGAAAATTTCCTACATCATTCCCCTCCACAAAGGTGGCCCCTCCACCGACCTCTCTAACTATCGACCAATCACAATCCTGTCACCCTTATCAAAGATCCTTGAAAGATGTGTCTACAGCTATCTCCTTACCCACCTCCTCACTAATAACCTACTATCCAAAACCCAACATGGCTTCTGACCATCATACAGCACCATCACTGCCCTAGTCAGCTTTACCAACTCCATACATTCACACAGGAATCAAGGCCAGGTAGTCTCTGCCATCTTTCTAGACCTATGCAAGGCATTCAATACCATTTCCAAAGATAGACTCTTAACCCACCTCTCTGAGCTTAACATAGAAAACCCCACCCTGCCCTGGTTTAAAAGCTATCTAAATAACTGCCTTCAGTCAGTTAAATGGCATGATTCCCTATACCCACCACTCCCAGTATTACTAGGCGTTCCCGGGGTTCCATTCTCATCCCTTTTCTCTTCAATATTTTTACAAACCACCTTCACCTAGCTACTACAAAAGCCAAAGTAATACAATACGCCGATGACACAACCCTAATCTGCTCCGCATCCAATCTCTAGCAGCTCCTGCAAAATACCCAGGATTCATACACATACATAGAAAATTGGTTAAATAATTCACAACTGATACTGAACCCCCCCAAAAAAAACAACTGTTACTATTCCATCCAACAAAGAATACCAACCCAACTACCTTTACCATATTCTCTGCAAACAGGACCCCATCTCTCCAGTCCCAGAGGCCAAGCTTCTAGGGATTTCAATTGACCAACAGTTACAATTCAACAAATATATATCCCTGACTATTACCAAAGTTCACAAAAAACTAGGAACCCTATACCACTGCAATAAGTACCTTACCTCTGAATCAAGAATTGCCATAACCATAACCCATCTCCTAACTACCTTACTATATGCATGTCCATTTCTAACAAATCTAAATAAAACCAACTTCAATAAACGCTCTACTTGTTACCAAAAATTGCCATATTTGCTACCAGCTCCAAATCTCATTCCCACCACTGTCATTCCCTAATTGCTCCACAGTGGCTTGAGTTTGCCAATCTATTACATTTCCACCAAATCAAACTATCCCATAAAATTCTTTACTATCCAGAGAAAAACCCTGCCCTAATCTGGGCTTCTAAATGTTACACTTCAAATAGACAACTATGCTCCACCAATAAAGCTCTTATTGAAAAAATCCCATGCAAAAACAGCTCCGCTGAATCCCTCTTTCCTAATGAAGTTGCTAACATATGGACTAGTCTTTCCCCCAATATTAGATTACAAAAAACTGCTTCCACTTTCAAGAAACTACTAAAGTCACACCTTCTCACCAACAGACTATGTAGCTGCAATACCCCACCTTAAACCCTCACCATGCAGTAGTAATACCGCTTCCTTAAGCCACTCATCCTTTGTGACAACATGGTCACACCCTTTAAATTCTCTTGAATGCTGCTTGCAACGATGTATATATGTAAATAGCTTACTCATATACTTCTATTATTGTTTTATGCTCTACTTAGCTACTAGTCAGGTATCTCATGTGTTCTAGCTCTCCCTGCAAAACTGTTACACCTTGCATTACAATGTTTAACAATTCTTCTGTAACTTGTTACTGTTTAAACTAACTGTCATAACTATTGTACTTGTGGAGCTTTTCTCCCCAGGCCTTCACTGAAAATGGACACCAGCTGTCCAGTCGGACAATCCCGGTAAACAAAAGTCAAATAAATAAATAAACAAATTAAATAAATAAGTAAGTATGGGTTTAAACAAAGAAATGCTTTTCCATTAACTATACAGGAAAAATGTGACTGACATTCAACTTAACACTGGTGTAGTTTAAATACATTTTAGGGACATACTGTTTTTTTCTGGGATGAACAAAAAGGTATTAGTCAGAAAAAAAAGAAACTCTGATGAGTGTAAGAAAAAAAATAAAACGGGGTGGAAACAAAGGTGAAAAGGGTATTTTGGCTTAGAGCAAAGTAACTATGCATTACATATTTGAAAGCAGAGAGGCAACGAGGAGATAACAGTACAGATAAAAGAAAGCATTACAATAAGTACAAGTAAATATAAAGTCAGGATGGTAAAATGGGTAGTAAGGGACAAGGACACTGGAGACAAAGCAAGAGGCAATTAAGATGAAGGTTGTTAGGCAAAGGACAAAGGAGAAAGGGTAGAAATTAAAGGCAAACAGAAATTGTAGCATTACAGGAGAAGTAGCTCTAATAATGGAAGCTAAATGGAATACTTAGAATCTATGTATAGTTACGGGGGGCTAAGAGAGGGATTAAAGTCAATCTGAAAGGGATAATTAAATCTAAAACAAACTCAAAAGTATGTAAAGGTTACAAGGAAAGTTTGTTGATGAGTCATAGAGAAAGGTTTGGAAAATACAGGAAAAATACAAAAAAGAGAATACAATGTGGGCAGTAATTAAGTATAATTAATGGGTATTAATGTAATAACCTGGAATGCAAATTATCTACTTAGAAAGAGGAAAATATACAGTTATGGTCTATATAACTCAAAGAGAGGCAGAATTAGTCTTATTGCAAGAGACACATTTAATTCGCAGAGAACATCAAAATACTTACAAAACAAAACTGGAGTGAGGGTGTCTATGCAGATGTGAGAAGTGCCAGGAAATAGGCGGGGGGGGTAGCAATAGTACGAAAGAAAGAAAGACAGTTTCAGTTAGATGACAAAATAATGGATAAAGAAGGAACTTATAGGCATTAAAAGATACTGGCATATTACAAAAATCATAATAGTTTCCATTTACTTCCCCACCCCATGAACAATGATACAACGAATCAAAGAAATTTTAGGGAGAATCCTAGTGATTCAGCAGGTACTTGTAGGGGGTACTCCTAGTAGGGGGCTGGAATATAACAGCAAACAGCACAGATATGTCAGGTGAAGCAATGAAAACAAGAATGCAAATGAAAGGAAGTTTCTTACAAAAATACTTGCAAACATTTGGTCCAATGGATGCAGCCCTGATAGTAGGGAGAAGGGCCAAGTATCCTTACTACTCACAGAGGCATGGCACGTGGGCAAGTGCTATATAAAAAAAGAGCATCAAGAGCTTGTACTACCATGCAGAACTGACCTGACAGTTATCTTGGATCATGCAGCAGTATAGGTTAGGATCAAGATACAAGAGAGGATTCAGAGAGAAATTACATATTATTCTCCAAGGTACAAAACTAGTTTGGCTAGACATAAATTATATTTCACAGGAACATATGCATTTAATTGAAAGGTTTGAAACACATCCAGTAACTATTTCAGATCATGTGCCAATAATAATTAAAATAAAAATGCAGGGTAATGAAATAAAAATGGGACACTGGTGCTTCCCCACCTATCTGTTAAACAGAGAAGAATTTGAGGAAAGAGTAGTAGAAATTATTTAAGCATTATTAGGGAAGAAATAAATTTCTTCAGAAAATATAGCTAGGGGTAGAATAAAATGAAAGTGGATTTTAAAAATAGGGTAGAAATAATAGAGAAAGAGCCATTGTTAAGAAATAATAAGAATTATTTAGAGGGAATGACAAAGGTTACAATATTGCAGAATCGGGGGAATCTCACAGACAAGAAGAGGTACAACTGCAGAGTGCTAAAGAGAAAATAAGGGACTACCTTGATAATATGCATGAGTTTAGAAAGAGTGTTGTTAAGCAACTGTTTTTTGATAAAAACTCCAGAGCACAAGAGCTTTTAGCACAATGGGTCAGGCAACAGATAGTATAAAGGGTTGTTGTCAAGCTTAGAAAGCCTATAACAAAGAAGATAACCAGAGATCCTGTAGAGATATTAGAAATATTTTGGAAATTTTATGAAAACCAGTATAAAGCAGAGAAATGTGGAAATGAAGAAAAGGTTCAAATGGAAATATTTATGGAAGAAGGTAGATGAGGCTCAATTATAAACAGTTTGGATAGGAGACGATGAGATAAAAATGGTGATGTATAACCAATCTAGAGGTAAGCCTCCAGGAATATATCCTATTCCTGTGGAAGTTTTTAAGCTAGGTGAGAAGAAAGTGATATAGATCTAGAAGGTTTTGTTTACAGTATGAAGCATCAACATCCTGGAAGAAAGCTGCAGTGACTGTAATGCCTAAAGATGGTAAAGACCCATCAGTTCGAGCTTTATATAGGCCTATTTCGATTCTAAACTATGATTATAAAGTGCTTATGTCTATAAAGGCTGAAAGAATGGCAAAGGTGATGCCAACATTTTTAGATGTGGATCAATGTGGTTTTGTGGAGGGGAGGCAAATTTGACAACATTAATAGAACAATGATCATCCAGAGTGAAGCAGAATGTTATAAAATACCACTGATGTTGTTTCTGGGTCTTGATGCAGAGAGAGCATTCAACAGAGTAAGCTGGGATTTATTAATTAGGGCAGTGGAAGCATTTGCATTCCCTAACACAATAATAAGGTTAATTAGGAGGATACATGAGGGGTCTGAAAATTAATTTGGAGGGGGGTTCCTCTCTGATAAATTCTGTTTGAACTGAGGAACCAGGCAGGGGTGTCCATTTTCCCCTTTGTTATTTGCATTATACTTAGAACTATTGGCAAATAACATAAGGGACTCGGTAATTCAAGGATATAATTGGTATGGTAATCAAGAAAAAAAATTGCTTTATTTGCACATTATAATATTTTGTACCTGATAAAACCAGAAAAAGGACATTTCAGTGTTGTGGAACATTCTCAGACAGTTTCATGTCTTCTTGGGATTCAAAATTAATGAAGATAAAACAAAGGCAATAGCTGTAAACTATGTACCTGCATGCAAATTAGTTCAGCAATACCCACATTTATGGGGACATGATAAAATGAAATATTTATGAGTATGGGTTAAAAAGATTATGTTATGGTAGATAGGGATCTGTGAGAAGAGACTAAACAAAAGATAATACAAAAACTGAGAAACTGGAAGCTTTGTTTTATGGATATGGCTATCAAGATACAAGCAGTGAAAATGTTTTTTGTCCTTTTGTTTTATACAAAGACCAGACATATTTTTATCAACCGAATGAGAAGTCATGGATAGTAATTAATAAAGAGTTGAAGGATTTATCTGGGAGGGGAATAGGGCAAGATTCAAGTGGGATGAGTTGATCAATCCAAATGGGAGAAGGTTGTTTTGGATTACCTGGTTTGAAGAGATATTTCAGAACTACACAGTTAAGGCTTCTATACATAACACAAGCAGAAATCTATAGCAAATAAACAACATAAACAGAAATCTATAATTCAAAGCGGAAAGGGATGATGATGAAACAGGAGGAAGCTCAAGAAATAGGGAGATACTGGGATTTAAGATGCAGATCCTTAAGGAGAATAACAATAACCATACAGAATATTATATTCAGAAAGTATTCTAAGAACTAAACCAACATGGAAATGGAGAGAAGAGATTCTGCCGATAAGGATGACTGCAATTAGAGGCACAGAGAATAAGCAAGAGGAGGGCTGGAATTTACTGGAGAAAACTGGCAAAGGAACCAACGTATTGGGAGGAAATAGTTACAGAGGAAAAGGTAATAGAACAGGAAGAGGTCAAGAATACATTTGGACTGCAGGCTAGAGATTGCCTTCCCCATCAAGGATTGATGTCAGATATAGGCAATGAGGAAGGAATAAGGGGGTCCTAAATGAAAGACCAGCACTGACAGAGTTTTTAGTAGAATTTAGAACACAAGCTGCTGTTAAAAGGGGGATAATTAGTAGAGTATATAAAATATTGCATAATACCTATAGGAATCAATCAGAGGAGATTAGAAAGGACTGGGAAGAGAGATTGGATAAGCAATTCACAAAGAAACAATGGGAAGATATATGTATGGCTTCCAAATATGCAACAAAGTCCAGAGCAGTTAGGATTTTTGCTTGGACGTGTCTGCATAAGTATTTTATACCCCAAGAAGACTCCAAAGATTTTTTTGCTAAGGTAAATGGTAAATATTGCAGGTGTGATGGAGAACAAAGAAGTAATTGGAAACATATTTTTTTTGGGGGGGGGGGGTTATAATGAGTTGGCAGACTTTAAAAATTCCATGCAGAGAACTCGGTCAGAAATACTTGGTGATCAAATTGGTGTAACTAAGAAAATCATTTTTGAGCTGTGATGCAGAATCAGCATTGTCTAGACATGGTATGGCCTTGTTGAGTTCAATTCTGGTGGTTGCATAAAAAACAGTTATTAGAAAATGGAAATCAAAGTCTACCTAGACACATGCAACAGCTGGAAAGACCACAAAAGTACCTCACAAAGAGGATCCTAGGTTTAAACACATGTCCTACATGGACAGACTCAAAAAACTCCAGCTATTCTCTGTCTCATATTGTCTACTAAGAGTCGATCTCTGCTTGACTTACAAAGCCATGTCTGACCCAGCTCTGTTGGAAATGCTGCATCTAAAGAAATCCCAATCCCTCTGCACAACACGCTCCAGAGACCTCAACCTCATTACCACAATCAACAGAACATGCTGGAGGGACAGGTTCATAACCCAGAGATTGTCCATGCTCTGGAATAGACTTCCCATACATGTCAAGCAGAGCACCACACTGGCCCGCTTCAAGAAAAATCTTGATGAGTGGATGGGAAATAGAAAGTTCACCCCAAGGATTACTGCAGTGGCTCTACTTGATACAGGCACTGGGAACTAACATCTGGCAGCACAATGCCAGGGCACTTTTAAGGGCTAGGCTTGTAAAGGCTCCAGGGCCATTAGCCTAGTACATACCTATGAACCAACCATATTAGAAGTAGTGAATATAGTAACAGAAATTAAAGAACTGCAGGGTGGGATCTTTAGAAAAGGGTAGGAGCAAATTACATAGACAAAATAGGAATTGTGAGAACAGTACATGCAGAATAATGTTTTGGAGGAGGAATGGAAGAATGAGATTTAAGGGAAGGTAGCAGATGAATGAGCTATTTAATGTTTAACAATGACTGTATAGACAATCATATGTGATATATAATGTATGCAACTGAGTATACGTCAATATAATTTTTCATTTATATAAATGTATGATTGCCTATGTCATAAGTGATAATTCAATACAGAAGTTTCTTGATTAAAAAAAAAGATACAAGTGAAGATATATAGGGAAAGCCAATGGCATTTCTCTACTTCTTTCTTTAAGAAAATGGAATTTAGAGATTGAGTGGACAGGGTCCTGAAGGAGTATTTGGAAAATCTACAGGCAGGGGTGGATGACATTTAAGACATTTTAAATAGATGTAAGGGGAGCATAAAATACAAGCAATGGTTAAAACTCAGAATGTGGAGGGAATAAAGAAATAGATATAGACAGGCATAAGCAAAACATGCTGCAAAGACATAGAAAAGGCTGGTTGTCCAACAACCTCAAGAACTTGTATAAGAGGCTAAAAGAACAGATGTTGAAATATTCAGATAGAGTAAATGAAAATAAAGCAGCTGCCCTAAAATTTTTGTATTTCAAAAATAGTCAAATCAACACAAAATGTTAGCTTAGAGGATAAGGCAACAAAAGTAATATCAACAATAACAAAACTGAATGATCTGCAGACAGGGGAAATGGTAAATAATTCCATGAAAATAAAACAGATTTTGGGAAAGTACTACAAGGTCTTGTATACATGAAAAAGTGAAACAGTAGTAAGAGAAGAACAGATTAGACAATATCTGACCAACTTGAACCTCCCTAAATTATCTGAGAAACAGGGACAAGAACTGGTTAAACCTGTAACAGAAGTTGAGATAAGGGAAACAATAAGGCATTTGAAAGCTAGTAAATCACCAGGATCAGGCAGTATATCAGTAGAATTGTGGAAAAGGCAAAAAAGTTGTTGTCGTGTCTTTCGGCGTATCCCTGTTAGGGGTCGCCACAGCGGAACTCCGGTCCGCTAATGTTTTGGTAGTGGATTTTTACGTGCCGAGTTACCAGCCCTGATGCACAACCTTCAACGAAGGCACGCCCATTCACGCATGCCTCCACACAGAAGACACTCTAGCTGAAAATCGAACATGACAACGTCTTGCTGTGAGGCGACAACACTACCGCAGCACCAACCTACAAAAATATGGAAGTAGCTGTATAACCAGGTCTTAAATGTAGGAGAGATGCCAAAACAATGGAAGAGGCTGCAATAGTCATAATTCCAAAAAGGGGAAAGCTTCAGCACAGCAGGGTTCTTATAGATATAGCCATCCTTAACCATGACTATAAAGTTTTCAGAACAATATTGACGTAAAGTGTTGGAAAAACTGGGGAAAATAATAGAAATTGATCAATGCAGATTCATAGAAGGAAGGCAGACTTTTGACAATATCATGAAAACACTGTTGATACAAATAGATGCAGAGATCTTCAATGGGCTATTGATGTTGCTGGGTCTTGATGCATTGAAGGAATCCAGCAATAGGGCCAGGTCTTGGCTAAATGGGGCCCTAGGCAGAGTAATGAATCAGTTCCCCCCAGCCACTGCAGTGTCCCATTACTTGGCTATCTCTCCCCAGTTACCATAAACACTGTTCAAACCTGTCAGTGTACACACTATTTTCTTCCTTACTTCTACAGTGATTACAGATATTTGGATTTAAGTTAAAACTTTTATTTCATATTTTATAGCACAAACACAGATAGCCATTTGTTAAACAAAACAATGCAGTCTCACAATGAAAAGAGACTTACCATGAGCAACAGTAAGCTTCTCTGCCTTTGAAATTCACATTCAATGAAACCGTATTCAAACCCACATTAACTGAAAATGAATCTGGCCAGTGGAGGAGCAAGTGTGTCTTTGGACTGTTTTCAAACAATGGGGTCCTACACACATTTTTAGGACCATGCATAAATACATGTGTTCTTTGATTCACCTTCCTAGTTGTATTAGATTATATTTCTTGTTTAATACAGCAACACCTGTTACAGTGGGTTTTAAATTTGTAGTTTTTAACATTTTTTACAGTAAGCAGTGGAATAAAATTTATGAACGAATATTGACAAAACGATCCGTTTTCAGAACATTTCAACTATAAAAAGCCACTTAAACTGGTGTAATTATAATCACCAATATCAGTTAATTTGTAAAATCTCTACGGAAGTAAAAGTCATCTGAATAATTCTACATTAAAGAGAACTATTACTAAAGTAGAAGTTGCTTATGGCAAACCAGTTAGTAATTCAGTGCTTCATCTTCAAATACAGAGACTGCTACCCTTAAAAAAATGGTGTGTTGTTTGTATACAATAAGGAATGGCTGGCAAACAACTACAACAGATTCATAGTTACTATGCATCTCATCCAAAGGATGACACAATCAGGAATGCAGCACCTCCCCCCATATGATGCACTGCAGTATCAACAGTCAGTCTACCTGGTGTGAGAATAGAAACCACAGCCTTCTACATCAAAATCAAGTGTACTACTTGTTACACAACTGACACTGACAATGAATCATAAAACTATGAGAATCTATGACTGACATACTGTAATCCTAAGTGATTTACAAAATAAATAAATAAATAAAATTAAAGAACAACTGGCAGTTGATGTGGATGTTTAAGACACTTGCCGATTAATGATTAAGGGTCAGGGTTTGATTCTAAGCAAAGTCACTTAAGTAGACAGTGCTCCAGCACTTCATAAACACACACTTCAGATATGTAGATGCTAAACAGGAGATGTCCCAACACAGAACCGTGGGACTCCATTGGTGAGTGGTTTCTTTGTGGAAGTAACTTCCCCTATTTTGATTATCTGCATCCCATCTGTAAGCCAGTTGGCAATCCATCAGGTGGCATAAGGGTTTATTCCCAATTTATTAACCTTTTCTATTATGTGTGAGTGCAGAACTGTGTCAAAAGCTTTGTCCTGGCTGAGGTATGTAATATGAACCATTTTGCCTTCATCCATTGCTTTGGTGACCTTTCCAAAAGATCCACTAGGATGAGTAAGTATGACCTGCCCTTGATGAATCCAAATTGAGATGGGACCAGTGTTTGGATGTTACCTTTGTCCTGATTTTTTAAAACATCTTTATTGAATTATCACTTGTGACATAGGTGCATTTACATTTATATAAAAGTAATTAAACTGTATTAACAAGTTAAAATGAACAAACATTATGCTTCACATATATTGCTATATATCATATAATCTAAGCATCATTAAATAAATTATTCAATTCCTGCCCCCTTTTTTAACAAGAAACATCTTTAATAAACTATCACTTATGAGATAAGCAATCATACATTGATATAAATGAAAACAAACCACACAGACACAATCCTAGTTGCAAGCATTTTACATCACAAGCTATACTGACAGACTCCCAGTTGCAAACATTATACATCACTTATAAAGGCATCTACCCAATAGTTTTCAGTCAAACATTACATAGCTCATTTAAGTCCTGCCTTCTTTTAAACCTCATTCCTCCCCTGTACATATTGTTCCCACACTTCCCATATTTTTCCTATGTAGTTTGCTCCTACCTTTTTCTAAATATTTCAGTTGCAGTTGTTTTATCTCTGTTACTATGTTCACTACTTCTAATATAGTTGGCTTAGATTTTGATTTCCACTTTCTAGTAACTACTTTGTGGCAGCTACCATAATTAGACTCAGCAAGGCCTTACTATGTCTAGGGTATTCTGATTCTGTATAATAGCTAAAAAAAAATTCCTTAGTTACACCAATTTGCTCCCCCATTATCCCTGACAGAGTACTCTGTAGGGAATCTCTAAAGTCTGCCAGCACATTGCAGTCCCAGTATTGAAAATATGTTTCCAGTTACCTCTTTCTTCCCCATCATACCTCCAACATTTGCTGTTTACCTGAGGAAAAACTCTTTGGAGTCTACTTGGGGTATAAAATACCTATGTAAACACTTCAAAGCAAAGATCCTAAATCTTCTAGACTTTGTTGCATATTTGGGAGGCATACATATATCCCCCATTGTTTCTTTGCAAATTGTTTATCCAATACCTCTTCCCAATCCCTTCTAACCTCCTCTGATTGATTCTTAAAGTTATCATACAATATTTTATATTGTCTACTAATTATTCCTTTTTTAACAGCAGCTTCTATTTTTGATTCTACTATAAACTCTACCAGTGCTGTCCGTTTGTTTAGGATCCCCCTATTTCTTTCTCTTTAACTATACTCTGACATCAGTCCTTGATATGGAAGGCAGTCTCTAGACTGCAGTCCAAACTAATTCTTGGCCTCTTCCCATTCTATTACCTTCCCCTCTAATTATTTGCTCCCAATACCTTAGTTCTGTTGCCAGTTCTCGCCAATAAATTCCAGCCCCCTCTTGCCTATTGTCTATATCCCTAATTGCAGTCATCCCTATTGACAGACTCTCCTTTCTGCATTCCCATATTGGCGTAATTCTTAGAATACTTTCTGCTACTTTATAAATATAATATTCTGTAAGGTTATTGTTATTCTCCTTAAGGATTTGCATCCAAAATTGCAGTCTTTCCTTGTTTCTTGAGCTTCCCTCCTGTTTCTTCATCGTTCCTTTCCACTTTGAATTATAGATTTCTGCTTGTGCTATGTATGGGAGCCTTAACTGTGTAGTTCTGAAATACTCCTTCAAATCAGGTAATTCCAAACCACCTTTTCTATTGGAAGAATCACTTTATCCCAATTCACTCTTGCCATCTTCCCCGCCAAAATAAAATCCTTCAGCTTTTTATTAATTACTATCCAAAACTTCTCCTCTGGTTGATAAAAATATGCCTGATTTGTGTATACAACTAAAGGGACTAAAACATTTAAATTGCTTGCATCTTGCTGTCCATATCCATATAGCAGAGCTTCTAATTTCTCAGTTTTTGTATTATTTTTTTGTTTAGTCTCTTCCCATATATCCTTAGCTGCCACACCAGAATCCTTTTTAATCCATACTCTTAAGTAAAGTACTTCATTTTATCATGTCCCCATAAATATGAATATTGCTGAACCAATTTGTGTGTGGGTACATAATTTACAACTATTGCCCTTGTTTTGGCTTCATTCATTTTGCATCCCAAAAAGATCTGAAATTGCCTCAAAATGTTCCACATCACTGATATGCCCTTTTCTGGTTTTTATCAGGTATAAAATAATATCCTTTGCAAATAGGGCCAATATCCTTGAATTTGCCGGTTTAATTTGTCAAATGCTTTTTCTACATCAAGACCCACTAGTAACAGTGACATTTTCTTACATTATGTTTCCCTCTGGATCATCAATGTTCTGTTAATGTTGTCAAGTGTTTGCCTCCCCTCCACAAAATCACACTGATCCATATCTATCAATTTTGGCATCACCTTTGCCATTATTTTAGTCATTACAGACATGAACACTTTATAATCATGATTTAGTACTAAAATGGGCCTGTATGAAGCTGGATCTGATGGTTCTGAACCTTCTTCAAGTATTACAGTCACCATCGCTTTCTTCCAGGATATTGGTGCTGCTTCTCCTCTTAAAATATTGCTAAAACCTTCCAGATCTTTATAACTTTTTTCCCTCCTGGCTTCAAACTCTTTTCCTGAGGGATTTCTTGTGGATTGGTTATACATCACCATTTTCTCTCATCGCTTCCTGTCCTAACTGTTCATCTACCTCTTACATTGACATATTTAATTCTTCCATAAAAATTTCGATTTGTGCCTTTTCTTCATTTCCGTATTGCTGCACTTTATAGAGACTTTCATAAAATTTCTGAAATATTTCTAGTACAGCTACATGATCTTTTGTTATCTTTCTTGTTACAGGCTTCCTGAGCTTGGCAACAACCCTTTATACTTTCTGTTGCCTGAGTCGTTGTGCTAAAAGTTTTTGTGGTGTGGAGTTATCAAAAAAACGTTTAACAACAATATTTCTAAACTCATGCATATTTCTAAACTGTTCAGTTATTTTCAGTTTAGCATTCTGCAATTGCTCCTCTTCTTGTTCTGTGAAATTCCCCAATTCTGCAATACTTTAACATTTGTCAGTCCCTCTTAATAATTCTTGTTACTTTTTAACCACATCTCTCTTTCTTTTATTTCCACCCTGCTTTTAAACTACACTTTAATTTTATCCCACTCGCTAGCTATATGTTCAGAAGAAATGTCCATCTTCTTTAATAACTACAGAATAATTTCCACTACCCATTCCTTAAATTCCTCTCTTTTCATCAGATATGTGGAAGAGCATAGGTGTCTCATTTTTATGTTATTACCCTGCATTTTTATTTTAGTTATTATTGGCTCATGATCCAAAATAGTTATTGGATGCATATCAAAACTTTGAATTAAATGCACATTCTTGTGTAATATACGTTCTGTCTAGCCTAGTCTAGTTTTTGTACCTTGAGGAATAATATGTAAATCCACTCCAAACTCCTACTACAGAATTCACATCTTCCATGCCATATAGTTTCATAAATTTACCAGAGACCCAGATGCAAAGTAAAGGCTGGTAATCAAATGAAGATCCAAACAAAAACAGATAATCAGCCACAGCACAATATATATATATATATATATATATATATATATATATATATATATATATATATATATATATATATATATATATTGTTGTTGTTGGATGTACAAAAACTTCCAAAGCTTTCAAATATATATAAAATCAGTTTAATTCAAAACAAAGATAAGTACTTTTGCAGCCTTTTACTACTGGCTACTTCATCAGATCTAACAAGTAACAAACAGAAGAACACTTAAAAAAAGTACAACCTCATCAAACCACCTGTATGAGAATAAGAAACAGGACAGTAGGAATGCTCTAAGTAAACATATATTAAAGCATGGCAACTCACATCAATTCAAGTTTATGGTGCTAGAAATGTATAAATGTAATAAAAGAGGGGATGATACTAAAAACAAGGTTGAATGTAAAGAAACTAAGAGGATTTTAGAACTGTAGGCTGACAAGGGGATCAGTTTAAATGAGGCGGTTCCTTTAAGGCCCTTATTAAAGTCACATGATTTGATGAGGTAACTTTGTAAGAAGGACTGCTTCACAATGGATGGCAGTCTATAAGTAAGACACAATGACCAGTGTGTTGTGACAGGTCAGAGACGTCATCTACCAGGCAGTGACTGATACCAGCTAACCTGCTGGCACAAGCCTGACTAAAAAAGAGAAGAAAACAACCTGGAAACCCAGAACATCCAAACAAAACAGGCGAAAGGAACAAAACATGCTGGAGGGATAGGTTCTTGACCCAGAGACTCCCCAGACTCTGGAATAGATTGCCCATACATGTCAAGCAGAGTGCCTCTTTGGCTCTCTTCAAAAGGAACCTTGACGATTGGATGGGAGAAAGGAAATTCACCCTGGGGATCACGTCAGTCACCCTGCTAGACAGGGGTCCAGGGAAGTAAATAGTGTGGGAAGAAATAGCCAGGGAATTGTTATGGCTAGGCTTGTATAGGCCCTAGGGCTGATAGCCTAGTACCAACCTATGAACCTATGTACTTTTAATATGTTCTTCTGTTTGTTACTTGTTAGATCTGATGAAGCAGACAGTAATAAAAGGCTGTGAAAGTGCTTATCTTTGTTTTTAATTTGTTTTATGAAGAATTAAACCTGATTTTATATATATTTGGAAGTTTTTGTGCATCCAACATATATATTTTGCTGTGCTGTGGCTGGTTATCTGTTTCTCTTTTATTTTAATACATTTCTTCAAAAATTTACCCCCTTTGTTATATTTTCCCTTCTGGGCCCCCAGACATGTCTTCACTGCTGCAAATCAAATTCCATTCCCTAGCTATAAGTAATATTCCCTGCCAAAAGCTGATTATTTCTCTAAGAATTGTTTTAAGCTCCAATGTAGCAGTTTTAGGTGGAACATAAATACATGCTAGTATAATGCTCCTCCCTTGCCAGTAGCCCCTTAGTACTACTAATCTACCGTTATAATCTCTGAATCCTCTTCTATCACTATTGGAGCTCCTCTTGCAATTAATTGAAGTACTGCTCTTTTCCTTTGTCCCAGGTATTCTGCCAAATAACCTTCCTAAAAGCATTTCTTTAATTTATTTCCAAATGTTCCTCCTGTACTACAGCTGTTTGCATTCTACATTTTTAATATAGTTTACTATTCTTTCTTTTTTGTGTAAATCTGCCAGACATTTTACACTTAAAGATAATATAGAACGTGTCATTATGTTAATGTTAAAAAGTTATTATTCCCACCTTTTATGTGTAACAGCTTTTGTTAATTATCTAGTTCCAGCTTTTGTTAATTATCTAGTTCCAGATTTTGTGTTACATGTGTACACTAATGTTTGGCAAGTTGATCTTTTACATAGTTGTTTCTTGTCGTATCCATTTGAGACTATGTCACATTTTACAAAACTTTTTTGTTTTATTGAAAGCCCTAAAAATACACCCTAAAACCTATTAACTTAATAATAACACACAAACAATGTACATCTTTAAATATTGAAGTTTTCCCTCCTAACAGGAACAATTGTCCCAGACTGACAAGTATACTCACAAACTTGGGTTAACCTAAAAGGAAGGTTATCCATGCTAAAATGCATGGCACCGACTTTGTTTCTACTAAGTTCTGTCTGGTTTTGTCTTATCATTATTGTATACACTAATCTTTGGCAGGTTGATCTTTTATACAGTTGTTTCTTGTTGTATCCATTTGAGACTTTGTCACGTCGCACAAAACTTTTTGTTTTACTGAAAGCCCTTAAAATACACCACTAAAACCTATTAACTTAATACTAACACACAAAACTATGTACATCTTTAAATATTGAAGTTTTACCCTCTTAACAGGAGTAATTGTCCCAAACTGACAGCTACAGTCACAAAATTGGGTTAACCTAAAAGGAAGCTTATGCATGCTAAAATGCATGGCACAGCATTTGCATCTACTAAGTTCTGTCTGGTTTTGTCTTATCCTTATTAATCTCCCAAATTGGGAAAACACTTATGCTTTTAAAAAACATTATCTTCTAGCATTGAAAGAAAGACATATTCCATTGTTATTACTCTTTATCAGATTGTCTCCATGGAGACATGAGAACCAGAAACAGAGTTGCTTCTGCAAGCATTTATTTATTTATTTGCTAGAGTAAAGCTTTATTATATTCAATGTTCTTTTTTATTTATTTGCTTTTTCTTAAAACATGTTACTAGATTAAGCCAAGGGCCTAAATCCAGACGTTATCCTATGCAAGAATGAGAAAAAGCACATTAGTATTCTTGTAGCATGCTCTTTTGACCAGACTTTTCTTCTTTTTTTACATTAAAGTGCCTACATTTCTTAAAAATGAACAAGAGAGAAGAAGGGGAAGAAATAGGGGCACCTGTTTACTTTAGTTGACTTTTAGTTTACACTTGAAAATAACTGAGAAACCTTACTGTATAGCATGCAGATTATATCATGCATTAAAAATACTACTGTTAAGAACACCATTTTGCTTTACTTACAGTTAACTCTCTCCATCCACTTCCCCTTTCCTAAGTGTTCTTACAGACATTAATGACATGAACTTGGGCATATGCTTTAGAGCCACCTACAAGTATAACACAGTCAAAAAACTCCAATATTTCCATATGTTCTTGTACTGTCATGTTTCACAAATAAACTTAATGCCTTGTAATCCCACATTTAATTGTCAATTTTCAAGTTTCTGGTTTTATCCCTAATTATCTCCATCTCCCAAATCCAGTCTCTGCTTTTTTTTTTCAAACGTACTCTTGGTTCTAGTCAACTCTTGTGCTTTTTTTCTGTCCCTCAAGTATTTTCATTTGAACCATTGGAAAAGGTTTCACTGGCACAGTCTGTCATCTTTATTACCAGAAGAACAAGTAGCAGAATCTCCTTATGTTTTATAGCTCACATTTTGTTGGACAAACATTTGTATTTCCTCCTTAGCATGTACTCTGTCCTTCTTCTACAGTTTTGTCAGCATCAACTCCTTCTACTGGTAGGATTGCATTTTTACTATTAAAGGTCTAGGCTGCTTTCTCATGGCCAGGTTAGGAGCATGCACACAATGTGCCTTTTAAATTAACAACTCCTGCTGTGGAATACCAATCCAGTTACTTATTTGTGCTTTCATAAAATTAATAGTCTATTCTTCCAGCTTCTCTGGTACAGCAATATCAGGTTTTCCCTATGTACTCTGTCTTCTAATTCTGTTATTTTTTCAAACAACTCTTCGTGAGCAGTCTCATATTCAACTAACTTTTCTTCATTTTGCCCTCTGAATTTTGCAGTTTTATCACTTCATCTGAATATCTGTTTAAAGTTTCTTCCATTTTTTCCAGCCTTTTGTTATCTAATTTGGGTGGGAGGGTAGCCTAATGATTAAGGTATTTGCCTTACAAACACAAGGTGCAGGGTTTGAGTCTCACAAGGGATAATTGTCTAGGCTTACAATGGCTTGCAAGGGCAGTTAGCCTAGTACTAACCTATGAACCTATGAACCTATAATTTGATATACTCCTTCAGTATTTAATTTATTTTAATCAGCTCTGAGTATATTTGACTTATTTTTTTCCTCTAGGTTACTGGAAGTCATGTATTGCACCAAAGCTGGATGCTGTACTGTTTTTTGCTGATCAGCTCCAAATGTCTTCTCAGTCAGTGTTTCTTACTCACTTTTTTGATAGATTTTCTTTCAGGTTTTACTGAATTTCTTTTCTTTTTTTTTTTTTTTTTTTTGCTGGCATCCAGGTAGTACACATACTAGCCAGTGACTGAAATTTACCCAAAAATACAAGTTTACTGTCTCTCTCTTCTGAGTTTCTGTTTTTACACTTTGTGGAACTGCAATTAAGCTGTTACTCAATGTGCAGCCATCTTGGAAGTCCTATACAATACCATTTTTATCTCATCTCCTCCTATTTTAGCTGTTAATTGTTGAGCCTCATCAGCCTCTAACCTTGGCATATTTAAGTCTTCCATAAATATTTCCATTTGTGCTTTTTCTTGATTTACAAATTTCCCTGCTTTATACAAATGTTCATAAAATTTCTGAAATACCTCTAATACCTCTACAGGATTTTTTCTTATTTTTCTTGTTATAGGCTCCTTAAGTTTCAACAGCCATTGCTACCTTCTTTTGCTTAAGTTGTTGTACTAAAAGACATTGTGTTCTGTAGGTATTAACAAAAAAACAGCAGTCTTTATAAACTCATGCATGTCATCCAGGTACTCCCTTATTTTCTCTTTAGCACTCTGCAGTTGCACCTCATCTTGTTCTGTGAGATTCCTCTTATTCTGGAATACTTTAACTTACCTTTTAATAATTTTTTCTGCCTGTTTGGTTGTTTTTAATAAAGGACAGCTTTTGGAATACTTGGTGGAGACTTATTCACAGCCTGGTGCACTCTCTACTTTTGGAGTATATACATTTGTTTTGGTTTTGAGGGTGCTTTACTTGTCAGGTATCATTTTCATTATCTACTTTTTCGCTGACTACCTGCTGAGACATGGCTGTACAACCGCTATTACTTAACAGTGATCGCACTCATGAAATATCGAATACCCAGCGTATGGCAACGCTGCTAGAAATGAGAGAGAATCCGTTACTTAAATTAACGGCTCAAGACTTAGTCAACACTGACAATGCAGCTAATAAGATGAAACATAATATGGAAGTCATACTGTTAACAAGACGTCTTGAGAATAAATTACAGAGACTGAGAAATATACAGTGGCAGAAATTACATATGCAGGCATGCCTAAGTTTTAAATTGGTTCCGCGAGGTTTAAGGGTGCTTAAAATGCCCACCTTCGGAACAGCATATCCAGAATTGCTCTCCACTTGGCAGAAACTCAATTTGGATACTAGTTTTGCGTATATCAACATCTTAATTGAGCAATACTGTTTAGTAGAAAAAAGTTTATTGCTGGATATCAATACAGCGGAAAGTGATTTGCTGAAACTGCTTAGCGACAATGAGTTAAACATTTTGTACCAAGACCTTAAACAAATGCTGTTGATACTGGACAATAAACTTAAACAAGATAAAAAAAGAAAATTGGAAAGAGATTTCCTCGATTTTCAGAAAGGCCAGGTCTTTTCTTGGCCAAGGGATAAAACACAGCAATTTGTTAATCGACAAAACCATACTGCCGTTAATGCTAAATTCAAGCCGGTGGCTCTGAATGGGAAACCAACAACCAGCACCGCCCACCTGGTGACGTCATTGAATGAGGACACTGAACCGGCTGCTACAACGATACACACTGCTAATACTATCCCGAGTGCTCCTCTTTCTAATTCTATGGCAGCTAAACCGAAACAAATCACTATAGAGGCCATGATACACTCGGATGATCAGGACAACAGAGAGATACAAGCAGCGCTTGGATCCCCAAGCGATATTGCAGTCAAAGAAAAACGGAGAAAACAGACGACATTAGATTCCTTTATTGGAGGCCCTGAAGAGGAGGTATTTGGTGAAGGTGAAGGTTTTCCTTCTTTTCCTTTGCCGATAAAACCGTTCGAAAGAAGGACATGGTCGCCGTTCAACAGGACGAGAAAGAGGAAGAGCACAGAAGAGTCTTTTCAGCATCAGAAGAGAGTGATGAACTTCACCAACCTGACTTAATTATTAATATTTCAAGGTACGAACTAAATGTCCATGAAATTTCACTGTTGAACAAGGGTTTGAGTTTCATCCCCTCTTGTTCGACAGATTTTGCTGATATACTGGTAGACATTAAATTGTTCACCAGAAACTTAGGGTTAAAGCTATTGTATGGGCAAAATAACTTGAATGTTAATATTACAGCATCTAATGACTTTAAGAAACCATCTACTTTTGTACCACAATCTCATCCGCTTTTGGAAGCCTTTGAGAAGGCATGCGAAAATGATTTGTTCGCATTATATAATAATAACAAATTGAAACCAGAGTTTTATAACTTAACGACACAAGAAAGGGAAGCTATTTTTAGCTTACAGAACGACAATGCTATCATTATACGCAAAGCAGACAAAGGGGGTGCCATTGTTATAATGGACAGAAACATGTACATCAACAAAATGGAACAAATGTTAATGGATGAAGACACTTATATTTCTCTTGATTGGAATACTCTTAGCAATTTAATTAGAGAGGTACATAGTACATTATATGACATGTTATTATGTAAGAGTATAGATAAGGAACTCTACAACTACTTTATTGTTGAGAACCCTTTAATTCCTACGTTTAGGGGTCTCCCTAAAGTACATAAAAATCGACACAATCCCCCTTTGAGACCTATTGTGTCAAGTAAAGGGTGGCTCACAGAACCGCTCTCTATTTATCTAGATAAGATGTTTAAACCGATCGTGGCTAACACTAAGCAAATTTTAAGGGACACCCAACAGTTTCTGGAGGAAACTATCTAGCTTAAATAAATCCCAGTCGCTTTCTAGTGAGGATATTTTTGTGACGCTTGATGTGACATCACTGTTCACTTCCATACCGAACAATGTTGGCATTGATTATGTGCGCCAGTTTCTATTAGCACAGGGCATAACCAACATAGATATCATGAAATGGATGAGTTTACTAGAATTAGTTCTTGAGAATAATGTTTTGCTCTATGACAATAATTATTATTTGCAAAAAGGGGGTAGCTATGGGGACCCCCTGTGCCAACACCTATGCCAACTTGGTGTTGGCACAATGGGAGCAAACTTTTGTATTCAATCATGCCTTGTTCTGCAAGTACCTCAAACATTATAGTAGATTTGTTGATGATGTGTCTATTGTGTGGGGGGGATCAGTAACATTATTAACAGAGTTTGTAAGATATCTGAATTCTACCACTGATTTTTTAAATTTTGAATGCAATTATTCTATCTCTGAGATTGTATTTTTGGATGTTAAATTAATCAAAGGAGTCAATGGTATAGACACAGAGTTACATAGGAAGACATGTTGGAGAAATAATTTACTGCATCGTACCAGTATGCACCCCAAACACATACACACCAACATTGCCAAGAACCAAATGTTACGGGCTTCAAGATTAACTACCCAAGAGAAAACATTCAAACAGCAGAAAACTATGCTCAAAAAGAATTTTTTAGAAAGGGGATACAAAGAGACAGAAGTACATGATGCCTTAATTCATGGTGATATCCATAGAACAGGCAAAGGCACTCCATTTTTAATAAGAGACGCTGATAATGAAGGCTTGAACATAGAGGTTACACATCCGACAGTAAATAGACTTATTATTCCATACACCAACATAAATACTCAAATTAGGCAAGTTATAGGAGATAATTGGAAACTTTTACTGATGGATGAGAAAATAAGAGATTTGGTTGATGATAGACCAACTATATCCTATAGAAACATGAAGTCTTTAGACAGGAGATTATGTTATGAAAATACCAATAAGAATAAAATTCAGTCACAAAGGACAGGCACCTTCGCTTGTCAAACTTGCAAGCAATGTAAGTACATAGCGGCAACTGATAGATTCTTACATCCGCATACAGGACGTGAATATATGTTTAGGGCCTATGCAAGTTGTAAAACTAGAGATGTTATATACCTCGCTCAATGTCAAAATTGCAATCTTTTTTATGTTGGTAAAACCAACAGAACATTACGCGAGCGTATAAGAGAACATATATATGCAATAGAGAAACAGAATACAACCAATGCACTGGCACGACATGTTCTAGATAAAGGATCTCCACACTGTTTCAAATTTATGGTCCTTGAGTTAGTAACAAGAACTAGTAGATTAGGGAACATCAAAACTTATACAGAAGAGACAGAGAGTAAATGGATTCTAAGGTTACAAGCCCATAAATATGGACTTAATGACAAAATATCTCTTAAGCCTTTTTTGGCTAATAGACCATTGAATCACTGATTTTTTATATATATTTATTTACATCAATACCATCAAATCGTAGTTTGCTATGCATATGCTTTTTTATATATGTTTTTATATATATTCTTTATATATGTCTTTATAAGCTTGGTAAGATATTCATATTTAGACTTGATTGACATTATAAGCGCCACCAATTGCATTAATTGCACTGCAGCTATTTTCAATTAAGGTGCAATGCACTATGGTATAAAAAGAGATACATCATTTGTGTTTTTTAAGGTCTGATGAAGCGTTGTATCAACGTGAAAGCGCTTACCTTTTAATAATTTTTTCTGCCTGTTTGGTTGTTTTTAATAAAGGACAGCTTTTGGAATACTTGGTGGAGACTTATTCACAGCCTGGTGCACTCTCTACTTTTGGAGTATATATCCTCTAAATAATTCTTGTTACTTCTTAACTATATCTCTATTTCTTTTATTTCTACCCTATTTTTAAACTCCACTTTCATTTTATCCTACTCACTAGTTATAACATCTGTAGTACTTTCTATCTTCCCTAATAACTCATGAATAATTTCAACCACACATTTCTTAAATTTCTCTCTTTTTAACAGGTAGGTGGGAAAACACCAGTGTCTCATTTTACTTAATTACCTTGCATTTTTATCTTAGTACTGGCTCATGATCTGAAATAGTTATTGGGTGTGTGTTTAAGTTCTCAATTAAATGCACATGTTCCTGTGAAATATAATTTCTATTCAGTCTAGCCCAGTTATTGTACATTAGGGAATAATAAGTTAATTCTATCCGAGTTACTACTACCAAAATCATGTCTTCCATACCGAATATTTTCATACACTTCTTCATAAATCTACCTTTTTTGTTATATTTTTCCTTCTAACCCCCCCCCCCCCCCCGGATGCATCCTCATCATTGCAAATCAAATTCTAGTCCCCACTGATAATTGATATTTCCTGATGATTATTTCTTCCAAAATTTTCTTAATCTCCAAAATAGCAATTTTAGGTGAAATATAAATACATGCCAGTGCAATGATCATTCCTTGCCAGTAGCTGCTTGCTACCAGAAATCTACCATTATTATCTTTTTTCCCTCTTCTATCACTACTGAAGCTCCTCTAGTAATTAATATAAGTACTCCTCTTTTCCTTCGGTCCTGATATTCTGTTGAATAGCCATCCTGAAATCCTTTCTTTATCAAATTCTCATGCTCATTTCCTTCCAAATGTGTCTCCTGTAGCATTGCTATTTGCACTCTATATTTCTTAATATAATTAAATAGCCTTTTCTTTTTGTATATACCTGTGAGACCATTCACATTCCAATATAATATGGAAAGTGCTGTCATTATGGTAAGAATTAATTATTCCAACCGATTATATATAACAGCCATTGAAATATGTTGTTGTGTCTTTCGGCTTTTCCCGGTTAGGGGTCGCCACAGCGGAACTCCGGTCCGCTAATGATTGGCAGAAGATTTTACGTGCCGAGTTGCCAGCCCTGGCGCACAACCTTCAACGAAGGTACGCCCCTTCATGCATGTCTACACACAGCAGACGCTTTAGCTGAGAATCGAACGGGACAATGTCTTACTGTGAGGCGACAACACTACCACAACACCACCGCAGTTAACAGCTATTGAAATATACTTTTCTTTTTGTTGAGGGTGATAGGAAGTCGGCTGTATGTATTTAAAAGCAGATGCCAGTATTATATGAGGATCGATATTGCATGATAGAAGAGCAATATATAAGTTTGTGGTTAGCAATACGGAATACATTATTGTGAGCTTCAGTTCTTTCACCTTTGTCACAATCAAGCCTCATTAGTGTACTGCACATAGAAGGTAGCTTTCTTTTGGGGTGACAGTAAGGAGGCATGTTGCTTCTTAAAGCACTGTATGAATAAAGACTGATATGATTTTTCAAGGGTAATGCATGTGTGGTTGACAGCAACAAGTCAGGGGCAGTGTATGTAACTTGCAGCAGCAAGCTGAAACTGTGTTCAGTGGAACACCATGTATATGCCTATGAGCAACAAGTCAGAATATATTACTATGGTTTTAATTTCTTTCACTTTCATCACAATCAAACCTCAGACATATACTATAATGTACTGAGGAGATGGTTTTCCTTTTGGCTGTAGCACAAACAGGCACGCTGTCTGTGGAAAACAGTGTTTGACTAAAAATTGATATGGTTTGTAGGGGTAGTTTATGCCTGACAGCAGCAAGGTGAAATTACATTTCTGCCATTTTGATATCTCAGAAGGCTTGAATGATATTAGCCCATGTTTGATTAACATGTATGTATTAGTATTCATTGTTAAATAATCATAATATGGCTTGCATGGGGGTAGTGCATGTCTGTAACAGCAATAAGCTGAAGCACATTACTGTGGCTGTTATATCCGTGACTTCTTCACAAACAAAAGGCAGTGTACCATCATAGAATGGATGCAATCTGTTGGATATGTATGTAAAAGGAGTTGAAGTCTGTGTTTGCTGTTGTTTTAGAAATATAATAAAAATGCAATCCATCTTTGGCTTTCATGTTGTTACTCTGTTATTACAAGTTTACACTATTTGCAGTACAAATGTCATCAAAAGTAATTTTATAACAAACATGTAGATTTTCAGTTTTTCTTCAAAGTCATAAATATTTGTTTTATTATGTAAGAAATAATTAAGCCATCGCTCAAAATTGTGTTACAAAGAATAAAATAAAGAAAGAAAGAAAATAAATCATGTTAGTGAAAGTATGACTTATCTTGACACTTAGAAATCAGTCTGTAACTGTTTCATTAGCTCTGCACCTAAAAGAACAAGTATAAGATTGTCTCTGTTGCTCACCCTGCTGGCATTTGGTTTTCTATAGTTCTTTTTTAGCATCCTCAGTACACATTGCCTTTTGGAATTTCTGTACCAGTAGTACCATGTTTTATGACTTACTCTGAGTGGTGTTTGCTCTGTTAGTCCTCATGTTTAGAAAAATAAAGAAAGACCACCTTGTGGAGTATTTCAGTAGTAGCAAGTCCCATCTCTGATGTTATCTGTGAATAACATGGAATCAGCACTAGCAATTCCTTGTGTCATATACACACACATGCATAACTCTTGCTTTTAACTCAAATTTTTTCCGAGGTTTTAGACCTGTTGAAAATTCTTGTTCATTGCCAGTGTACAAGTAGCTAGAGTTTATATGCTATGGGGAGGTAGTGCCAAATGGCAGGACATACTCTGGAAAGTGCTCTTTCTTCAATAGTAGTTTTGAAGTGTGGATGAGTGAGGGAAAGGTAGTCATTTTGGGAACCTCTAAAGGTATAGTTTTGGTTCCTCAATATCAGTGCTGAGAAGATGGACCTATTCATTACTGATAGCCTCTTGCTAAGATTGAATAGACTGCAGTGATATACAAGATCTACTAGAATAATGAATCTTAAGATTTTGTTTCCTGTGATTTGTAATCTCTAAGTATTGTAAGAGGAAAACAGATCCAGTAAAGGCAAACCATGTCCAAGTTTTGTAAGTAGAACATTTTTGGCAATGGCAGTCTGGGCAACAGATGAAAGAATGTATGTTATTCTGTAATAGAGTTTTAGTTACACCAGAACTTTATTGGTAATTTGTATCTGTGTGAGCGGTAAAGGAGGGTGATGGCTCGAGTGTCAGTGCATGGTATTTCTGCTTTGAGATGTTGAGAATGGTGCTACTTTGGTCACCTTTTAATAGAAGGCTTTGGGTTGAAGCCACTTTTTGAGTAGTTTCAAAGACCATTACATTAGATACCCTGGGACAGATTAAGAGTTCATTATTGACAGACCATCAACAAAGATTAGTAAAACTGTTTTGCAATTTATCCTGTAGGTGAGAATATGTTATGCTAGCTTCATTAAGAATATCATCAGCATACATGGCAATGTTGAGATGCAGAAGTTCAAGTGTTATGTCTTTGCCAGAGAGAGAGAGAAGAGTAGGCAGCTAAATGCATAGTTTTGGGGAACTCCTGTGTTATGTTGCAATGCCACAGAATTAATTATTGTGGTAAAATTGAAAAGTTCTATCTAACAAGTAGCTTAGGAACCATATTAGTGTATTTCCCCCAAAATTTAGCTATTGTTAAAGGTATACCAGAGAATGTTGTTCTTATGGAAGAAATGTGATCCTTAAAAAGCACATCAACAGGAAGAAATATATATGAAGAGATGTACTGAAAGTTTTGGATAAATTCTGTTTGCTTCTATACAAGTTTGTAGGTTTAACAACAGGTGGAGCCCCATACACAACAGGCAAGAATAATTGTTTAATGGCATTAATGCTTAATTATGTGCCTCCTGAAATTATCACCACCACTGTATCATACACTAGATTTAGGTATGTGCAAAGTGACTTAAAATTAAATATGTCATAGAAAGTGTACTTTTAACAGTAAACGTCATTAGACCCAGAGGCCTTAATCACATACAGTTTCAATATTATTTTGAAAGTAGAGTCTGAATATGGTGATGCTGTTTATCTCACTCAGGCTTTGTAGTGGTGCCACTCCTGCCAAGTTTTTAGCACTTTCTGAAGATATAAGAAAATTTATGACACAGAAAAGAAAGTATGTCAGTTTTCTGATGACAGCTCATGGTTAAATGATTTGGATTTACTGTAGACATACCTAATTATTTAGTTGACATGAATGTTAAACTTCATGGAAGAGGCCAGCTTGTCCACAAAATGTATAACCAGGTTGTTTCATTTATCCAGAAATTAAAGCTGTTATGAAAGCAGTTATGGTAGAAAATTGTGATAGTATGAAAATGTTTAGAAATCCTTTTAAAATGAAACCAGCTGTATATTCTGATGAAATCTAGATGTAATTCATTGACCTGCAGAATCAAAGTAAGTTGACAACAGCATTTTCTTAAATGTATATCATTACTTTTTATAAAAACATATTCCTGATGAACCGTATCCCAATTTTCTAAGACATGCACTTAGGTAGACAAATTTAATTATTTGGCTGCACGTATTACTGCAACCAAAACCTTGAGGAAAAATGAAGAAGTCATCTTTTTGTGCACGCATTTATCTGCATCAGTTTAAACTGGTATTTCGACAAAGTCATTGTCAAGTATCAACTCCAAAATATATATATATATATATATATATATATATATATATATATATATATATATATACACACACACATATATATATATATATATATAGTTTACTATCAAAATGTTGAATGCCCATCGGCGAATGTGCATTTTGTTGACTCCTTTATGCGAAATTCATAATGCCAGTTTCGCAGAATGTCACAAAAGCACCAAAAGTCAAGATTTCTGACTGCTCCACACCTACAAACAAGTCCTAATATGGGTCAAAAAGGGGGCAAGATTTTGCGGTTCAGAATACTGGTGTTCGACATTGTCAACAGTTGCTATTTTGAGTTCGCGTTAGTGGTGTCACCGATGGTGCGATCGACATTTTGACTGTAAACCTATACACACACACACATATATATATATATATATATATATATACACACACACAATAAAAAATACCTTCTGAAAAATGGAAGAACTATGTTCAGAATAAGACAAATAAATCACTTTAATAAGTGAACACTAAAGACATAACTAGAATTTGAGTGCTTTTGTTCATAAAATGTTTCATATTGAACTTCATCAGAAATATGGAACACATAGACAATAGAGGGGCGTGGCCACGGATGAACACAGGATAGCAGCAGATTTCTTCAGCTCCACCAATTTCATTACATTGACAGGAATTAATTACTTGAAAAATTAATTTTTGAAGTAATTTTCTTTCTAAATATGTTTGTTTTATATAGTTCTTGAACTATATCTAAAAAAGAAAGGAAATCTTAATAATATTCCTGTCAGAAATTACTTTGGAAATTTTCCTGTCAGTTTATCAGTCTGAAATGAGTTCCAGTAAGACAAATTCTCAAGACTCCAGCATCAAGAAAGAACTTCAGTCTCTGATAATTATAGTCCAGCAACTTACTGCTAAGATGGATAAAATGGATACTAAAATAGACACTTTCATAGAAAAACTACAAAACAAATAGACTTGTTACATATGGACCTGCAACAACAGAAGATCCAGATGACAGGCATAGAAGAAGCTGTGAATGACATGGAAAATAGAATACAAGAAGAGGAAATCAACATTGAGTTTCTGCTGAAACAAAATACACATTTACAAACAAAGCTGGATGACCTGGAAAATAGATCTAGGCGCAATAACATTAGGATTTTGGACTGCCAGAAAATATTGAA